>NC_135486.1:190191-302691 GCF_052094955.1 Ictidomys tridecemlineatus | reverse complement strand
TGATGGTGGTGGCCGGAGGGTGGTCTCCTGAGGAGACTCTGACGGTGGTGGCCGGAGGGTGGTCTCCTGAGGAGACTCTGACGGTGGTGGCCGGAGGGTGGTCTCCTGAGGAGACTCTGATGGTGGTGGCTGGAGGGTGGTCTCCTCAGGAGACTCTGACTGTGGTGGCTGGAGGGTGGTCTCCTGAGGAGACTCTGATGGTGGTGGCCGGAGGGTGGTCTCCTGAGGAGACTCTGACTGTGGTGGCCGGAGGGTGGTCTCCTGAGGAGACTCTGACTGTGGTGGCCGGAGGGTGGTCTCCTGAGGAGACTCTGACCGTGGTGGATGGAGGGTGGTCTCCTCAGGAGACTCTGATGGTGGTGGCTGGAGGGTGGTCTCCTCAGGAGAATCTCTGATGGCGGTGGCTGGAGGGTGGTCTCCTCAGGAGAATCTCTGATGGCGGTGGCTGGAGGGTGGTCTCCTCAGGAGAATCTCTGATGGTGGTGGCCGGAGGGTGGTCTCCTGAGGAGACTGATGGTGGTGGCCGGAGGGTGGTCTCCTCAGGAGACTCTGACGGTGGTGGCCGGAGGGTGGTCTCCTGAGGAGACTCTGACGGTGGTGGCCGGAGGGTGGTCTCCTGAGGAGACTCTGATGGTGGTGGCTGGAGGGTGGTCTCCTCAGGAGACTCTGACTGTGGTGGCTGGAGGGTGGTCTCCTGAGGAGACTCTGATGGTGGTGGCCGGAGGGTGGTCTCCTGAGGAGACTCTGACTGTGGTGGCCGGAGGGTGGTCTCCTGAGGAGACTCTGACTGTGGTGGCCGGAGGGTGGTCTCCTGAGGAGACTCTGACCGTGGTGGATGGAGGGTGGTCTCCTCAGGAGACTCTGATGGTGGTGGCTGGAGGGTGGTCTCCTCAGGAGAATCTCTGATGGCGGTGGCTGGAGGGTGGTCTCCTCAGGAGAATCTCTGATGGTGGTGGATGGAGGGTGGTCTCCTCAGGAGAGACTGATGGTGGTGGCTGGAGGGTGGTCTCCTCAGGAGAATCTCTGATGGCGGTGGCTGGAGGGTGGTCTCTTCAGGAGAGACTGATGGTGGTGGCTGGAGGGTGGTCTCCTCAGGAGAATCTCTGATGGCGGTGGCTGGAGGGTGGTCTCTTCAGGAGAGACTGATGGTGGTGGCTGGAGGGTGGTCTCCTCAGGAGAATCTCTGATGGCGGTGGCTGGAGGGTGGTCTCCTCAGGAGAATCTCTGATGGTGGTGGATGGAGGGTGGTCTCCTCAGGAGAGACTGATGGTGGTGGATGGAGGGTGGTCTCCTCAGGAGAGACTGATGGTGGTGGCTGGAGGGTGGTCTCCTCAGGAGAATCTCTGATGGCGGTGGCTGGAGGGTGGTCTCCTCAGGAGAGACTGATGGTGGTGGCTGGAGGGTGGTCTCCTCAGGAGAATCTCTGATGGTGGTGGCTGGAGGGTGGTCTCCTCAGGAGAGACTGATGGTGGTGGCTGGAGGGTGGTCTCCTCAGGAGAATCTCTGATGGTGGTGGATGGAGGGTGGTCTCCTCAGGAGAGACTGATGGTGGTGGCTGGAGGGTGGTCTCCTCAGGAGAATCTCTGATGGCGGTGGCTGGAGGGTGGTCTCCTCAGGAGAGACTGATGGTGGTGGCTGGAGGGTGGTCTCCTCAGGAGAATCTCTGATGGTGGTGGCTGGAGGGTGGTCTCCTCAGGAGAGACTGATGGTGGTGGCTGGAGGGTGGTCTCCTCAGGAGAGACTGATGGTGGTGGCTGGAGGGTGGTCTCCTCAGGAGAATCTCTGATGGCGGTGGATGGAGGGTGGTCTCCTCAGGAGAATCTCTGATGGTGGTGGCTGGAGGGTGGTCTCCTCAGGAGAGACTGATGGTGGTGGCTGGAGGGTGGTCTCCTCAGGAGAATCTCTGATGGCGGTGGATGGAGGGTGGTCTCCTCAGGAGAATCTCTGATGGTGGTGGCTGGAGGGTGGTCTCCTCAGGAGAATCTCTGATGGCGGTGGCTGGAGGGTGGTCTCCTCAGGAGAATCTCTGATGGTGGTGGCTGGAGGGTGGTCTCCTCAGGAGAGACTGATGGTGGTGGCTGGAGGGTGGTCTCCTCAGGAGAATCTCTGATGGCGGTGGATGGAGGGTGGTCTCCTCAGGAGAGACTGATGGTGGTGGCTGGAGGGTGGTCTCCTCAGGAGAATCTCTGATGGCGGTGGATGGAGGGTGGTCTCCTCAGGAGAGACTGATGGTGGTGGCTGGAGGGTGGTCTCCTCAGGAGAATCTCTGATGGCGGTGGCTGGAGGGTGGTCTCCTCAGGAGAATCTCTGATGGTGGTGGCTGGAGGGTGGTCTCCTCAGGAGAATCTCTGATGGCGGTGGATGGAGGGTGGTCTCCTCAGGAGAGACTGATGGTGGTGGCTGGAGGGTGGTCTCCTCAGGAGAATCTCTGATGGCGGTGGATGGAGGGTGGTCTCCTCAGGAGAATCTCTGATGGTGGTGGATGGAGGGTGGTCTCCTCAGGAGAGACTGATGGTAGTGGATGGAGGGTGGTCTCCTCAGGAGAGACTGATGGTGGTGGCTGGAGGGTGGTCTCCTCAGGAGAATCTCTGATGGCGGTGGATGGAGGGTGGTCTCCTCAGGAGAGACTGATGGTGGTGGCTGGAGGGTGGTCTCCTCAGGAGAATCTCTGATGGCGGTGGCTGGAGGGTGGTCTCCTCAGGAGAATCTCTGATGGTGGTGGCTGGAGGGTGGTCTCCTCAGGAGAATCTCTGATGGCGGTGGATGGAGGGTGGTCTCCTCAGGAGAGACTGATGGTGGTGGCTGGAGGGTGGTCTCCTCAGGAGAATCTCTGATGGCGGTGGATGGAGGGTGGTCTCCTCAGGAGAATCTCTGATGGTGGTGGCTGGAGGGTGGTCTCCTCAGGAGAGACTGATGGTAGTGGATGGAGGGTGGTCTCCTCAGGAGAGACTGATGGTGGTGGCTGGAGGGTGGTCTCCTCAGGAGAATCTCTGATGGCGGTGGATGGAGGGTGATCTCCTCAGGAGAATCTCTGATGGCGGTGGTTGGAGTGGTGTTCTCTGGAGACTCTGGTGTTGGGGGTGATGTGTGGTCTCAGGAAACTCTGGTGGTAGTGGTAGAGTGGCCATCACCTCAGGATATGCTTTGATGGTATTTAGGTGGGGTAGCTGTGACCTCAGGGGTAAGAGCATCTTAACCCTACAAGAGAGAGACTAAGAAATTGAAGACGTCAATTAGATGTTATCACTCCTTCACTGAATCCATATCTAAACATTTTCTCTAAGGAGAAAAATAAAACTGCCCTAAAGATTCTGAATAGTCATGTAGAATAGAAAAATAATAATCTTGTTTCATCCTTTCATTTATGAGAATTCTTTTTTAAGTTGTGGGGCGACCTCACCCATCCATAGAATGCATGTAGATCAATTGGTTTTACTTCTAGCTAGAGGTCAAGCTTTTTACCCTGCTTTGTAATTAATTAATCAAGCACTACCTTCTTATTGACTAAGGAGACCTACCATCATAAGGTAGTTACAATCTGAGACAGAGTGACATCTGAAGTGACAGCTGTCACAGGGCTTTCCTGAGTCTTAGGTAAGGACATAATACTAGAAATGAACTATGAGTGGTCCACCTTTTTCAGCCTTACCACCTGAGTCCTCCCTATGAGCAGGTAACAAACAGTGTTTCGTCAGCTTTATAACTAAGTAAAAACTTCATGTATTTATGACGTACCGCATGATTTTCAATACATGTTTACATAGTAAATGGCTAAATCCATCCGTTAACATACACATTGCCTCACATAGTTAATTTTGTTGGTGTTATGAGATCTATTCTTCACATTCTTGGGGAATTAAAATCAAAAGATGAAATGGTTATGACTTTTCAGTTTATCCAGACTCTTAATTCTTTTTGAATCGTTTAACACTCATTTGCAGATTAACATTCGCAAGCCTTCTATCGAGTATCGATGAAGCAGGAATGACTGAGGAAAGACTCCAGTGTCACAGTGAGGCCATGATCTTTGAGAGAAGGGAATGTGGGAGGGCCCCATGTACTGCGGTTTCTCCTGGTGGGAGGCCATTTCCAAAGCAAGGTGTAGGGATGTAGAGCCAAACAGAGAGCAGGAATCTCAGGCAGCGGCGGAAAGAGGGATCCAAGCTTCAGGCTGCTGAAGCAGCTGTAATTTGTGAGCCAGGAACTGCAAAAGGAGAACTGCCAAAAAAAGTCTATCAGAAATCTGAAAGTACGTTTCTTTGGCCAAATACATTCCACCTGTCTAGGCTGGGACTCTTTGAAGCCTGGCAGAGATTGAACACAGGAAGCGAGGGAGTGGAATGGAGATTCTGCAGGTGGCACAGCTCTGGGAAACATTAAGCTTCTGACAAGCCGGAGTGGATAAGCCTCAAGGAACGCCCAAGGCATCCAGTCGGCAACCCAGAAAGTCCATGCCTTAGAGGGACTGGAGACCCATCCTCAGAGACCTCCCCCTCCACCCCACCCTCCCCACCACGTCTTGAGAGTTAACTGCCAGCAGGGCAGAGCTCACATTCTTTACCAGGAGACAATCAGCAGTGTACCAAACTTTATGCCCACAATAACAACTCCTAGACATGCAAAAAAGCTGGGAAAAGCACTTATAACCAGGGAGGAAAATACAATGGAAACAGGCCAAATGATCTTACAGATGGAATTAACATGCAAGATGGTTAAAAAGCTCTTACAACAGGCTCAGGTACTTTTGAATGAAAAGATGGCCCACCCCATAAGCCTGGTCTGTGCTTAGTGACAAGCTTCTCGGCCTAACCTCAGAGAACAGATCCTGCACCGCCAGGACCACATGACAGAGGCCAGCATCAATGGCCATCATGGTGCCGGCACTTGTGCATGACACCAAGAGACGGAAAGGGCCTCTGTCACTGCCGTCTTCTCTCCAAATCCGTCAGGTTTCAAAGCAACTCAAGGTCACCTAGAAGAACAATAGCTAAGTACCATAAAGAAGTACAGTAGCACTACCAATTAAGAGTCACAATTGAGTACTTTTAAAATGTAATTCATCCGGAGAAAAGGCATAAAAAGAAAAGCCAGATGGAACAGCAGAATACAAAGAGCCATCTATTGGACCTGCAGCCAGCCCTATCCTGCTACATTAAGTGCAAGGGGTTAAACATCTATTAGAAGGGCGTGATTGTCACACTGGAATTTAAAAAACAAAACAGGACCTAACTATGTGGTTTAAGACCAGACTGCAGATGGGTTGTCCACCCCATGACCATAAGCATGCTAAGGCAGCCATGCCGATGACACCAACGTAGCTTCAGTGCCAGGACATTGCTGGCAATAAACAGGACAGCTCACTGTGACAAGAGGGGCAATCACCAAGAAGACCTGGAGTATTGAATGCCTGTGTATGTGGAAACAGCCGTCAAACTGTACCGTGAAAAACTAGCAGGGCTCAACAGGAGGTGCAGATCCCCCAGACTCTCGTGCCTGAACAAGACCGCCTGCGTGTCTAAAAGGAAAACGAAATCTCGCCCTCAGGAGAGAAGATGGCGGTTGAGTCATAGTAGAGAATAAAGTCTAAGTGGAATACCAATGAATCTGTCCTTGGACGATGTCTCTGTGATCCTCTGATCCTTGCCTGCTCCTCGCTGCCTTCCCCACGAGGAGGAAACCGCGGGAGGGGAGGTGGGTGAGAAAGAGCAGCGCAGGGCTGCACTCCACTGTCAATGCCTCCAAGTCACCAGCCCGGCCCTCTGCCCACCCGAGGCCCAGATCAGAGGTGGGATCTGGAGGGTGCTGCCAGCCCCACACAGACATCTGCTGCGCGGGCTCCACAGACCCAGGACAGCCTGCCCTGCCACCAGCACCCACCAGCATCCTCCCGGCGAGTCTGGGGCCTCCCGAACAGGCGGCATTGCTTGTTCTTCTCCCCGTCCAGGGTCCTCACCCAGAGTGCACAGCACACAGCTGGGATGAGCGGTGCTGGCGTCTCAGTCCCGTTGTTTTCAGCTTCCTCCTACTTGGGGAACCCACTGATCCTGCACAGGTGAGCAGACCGCGACCAGGCCTCTCCTCACCTTCCCCCTCCTGGCCCAGGACATTCAGCTCGGGTCACCAAGGCAGTGGAGGCACGGCTCTGCACTCAGGCAGCAGAGCTCCAGGGCCCTCGGCCTGAGGTCAGTCCCTGCTGCAGTGCGCTCCTGGAGGCCGTGGTCCCGCACCATGTCCCAGCTCTGGCCATCCCAGGCCCAGGCTCCCCAGGCGCCTGGAGCCCACTGAGAGCTGGGAGGCCTGTGCGTGCGGCAGAGGCAGGCGGCAGGCGGCAGGAGGAAGAGCCCAGGTGCTGAGGTGCAGGAGCACAGCTTCCTCAAGTCTGGGCCTCTCTTCTCTGGGTCAGCCAGTGAGGACAGGGCGGGAAGAGTCATGTGACCCTCACTCACCGCCACAGCTCTGCCTGGCCCCGGGAAACAGGGCCTCCTTTCCTCCTGCTTTCCTCACGGCACTCGGTGACCACCTTCTTTGTCCCAGCACATGTCAGGTTCTGACCTGACCCTGGCAGGGCCTCCGGCTCTCCTAGATTGGGATCTTTCTGAGAATTTGCACCACACAGCACAGCTCTGCTGTTCAAAGCCCTAAGTGCAGGGCAGTGCTCAGCTAGTCCACCTCCTCTCCCCTCCAGGACCTAAGGTCCTGGGCCAAAGCCTCTGCTCCCTAGAAGCCCAGGCAGTCTCCTGACTCTCCACTGTCTTCCCTCCAGCCCTGGCCAGGTGCCGGCCATGCCTCCGCCGCCCAGTCACGGTGCATCCGCGGCCCAGTCACGGTGCATCCGCGGAGGCGGCAGGCCCTCCCTCTCAGAGCCTCCCTCGCTGCCTGCTGGTGTGGGCGGTGGGCTTGGAGGGCCCAGGCCCTCTTCCGCCTCAGCAAGCTTGAAGTCAGCCCAGGACAGTCACCACCAAGAGGCAGGAGTTGGCAAAGACCAGCCTGGTGCCTCCTGTCCCCCCGGAGCAGAGCTGAGCCCAGGCAGGTCTGGGGCCCTGCTGGAGGGCTCTTTCTGAGGAGGAAGTCCTTCCGGACCGGCAGAGAGACGGGTGAGAACAGCAGACCCCTGAGTGTGGGGCCCGCTGAGCGAGGACACAGGGATCCAGGGTGGCACTCATCCGATGGCCCTTCTCTCTGGCTGCTGTGGGCTCCCGCTGAGGCTTCTCTGCATGACGACGGGGCAGCACCTGGAGTCCTGTTCCACAGCCCTGGGCCTCCACAGCCCCATCCTCGGCACCAGGCCGGCACAGAGCTGCGGCCTTCGAGAGCCGAGGTGTGGAAGAGCCCTTCACACGCCATGCTTAGGACCAGGTCAGAAAGACCTTAGACGGATCACCCAGGGTCACAGGCCTGAGCTCTTTGGAGGAATAGGAAAGGGGGAGAGAGGGATCCTCTCAGAGAGGACAAAGGGTCTCTTCTTCCTCTTCTGCACTCCACTTTTATTGGGGATCCCACCCAGTCCACCTCTTGACCTTTGGCTGACAGCAGGATGACATCAGACTTTCAAGTCCCCAGTGTCATGACAACTCTGGCTCACCTTGGCCCCTGCTGACCAGCTCTCATGGGATTCTTCACCATAAATTCTTACATTTTTATGGTCAGGAGGAATGATTCTTATCGCCCTGAGTTTGGGATCTGGTCACAAAAGTCTCCCCCCTCAGGGGAACTTGGGTTCCTCTTGTCGACATGGACTTGTGTTTCTCCTTCAGTTAATGGGCAGTTTGCTGAGGAATGTGACATGGCCTGTCCACTTTGGCCATGCAGAGCTTCTTGGAAAGAAGCCTGTGAGGCTCAGCACAGTGGGCTGTTTCATAGAGTCATTCCCTTACCTCGTGTTCCCACCTCATCTGTCCGACCCCTGGAAAAATCAGAGGAGGCTCCACAGAACAGTGCTTTGCTGGATGTCTGACGTGGCAGAACCCAGTGTCAGCACTGCTGTGTGCGTTAGCCTGGAGGTGCCAGGGAGGTGGCTGGACAGTGCAGCAGATGCCCAAGCACAGCAGCTAGAAGCCGCTGGACGTCCCTGGACGGGAAACTGGAGGAAAGCAAGAGATGAAGGAAGACTGCGAAGGCACCTGGCTGACCCTCGCCTCGCTTGGAAGTCCTCAAGACAAGACTCTCTCCCACACTTCATTCCACACCACTGAAGAGCTGCAGGCAGACGAGTGGAAACCGGGGAAGGTCACCAGGAAGGGGAGAACGTCCTCAGGGAGGAACGGCCTCCTCCCCCTGCTGCATCTGTTTGAAACCCACTTTGTCTCTTCCAGGTCTGCTGAAGGATAGCCCCTACGTTCCACTCTGGGGCTCACTGGAAGCTCTCTCACACCCACTGCCTCCAGTGGCCTCCATGCTTCCCCCGACCGCACAGCCAGCAGAGGGCTCCCCAGAGCCCTGGCCCCCTCCATGACCAGAGTTCCAGCCTGTGCTCCGTCTGCCCGAGGACAAGCCCACGGACTCGGTTCTGCCCCCAACACCTTACCCACCCAATGCCTGGCCCACCCACACGGGTCCCTGGCCAGAAACAGCCACAGCAATGGGCAGGGGCTCTGGGAGGGCAAGGGGCAGAGGGTCCTGGGGGCTCCGTGGCAGGGGATTCCCCCTAGGCATGCAGCCCTGCTCCATGGGGGAGCCCAGGAACACGTGGACCCAGTGGACAGGTGGCGGCAGAGGTCAAGGAAAACTGGCTGCTGATGAGGTGAACGGAAAGAAAGAGAAGTAAACAGAGGATTTCAGAAAAGGAAAACAGAGTAAGAAGAGAGAAAAACCAAGAAAAGCCCAGCGGGGAGAGGCAGTCCAGAAGAGGTCCGGAGAAGCTCGAGCGCTGATACCAAGGAGCCACGAGCGGACGGGTGCCTGGGCCACGCGCTGAGCCCGCAGAACCGGGCTCCTGGCAGCCGGCAGGGGGAGAGCCCGTTCTGGAAGGCGGGAGCCACTGGAGTCTTGTGTCGCCTACTCTGCTCCTCAGAACTCCAGCTGCCGGACCTAGCCCCGACGGGTGTGAGGAGTGGGCGCCTCTAGCCGTAGGGGAAGAGGCAGGACCTGGTCTAAGTTGGGTCTGGAGAGGGCCTGAGCAGGTGGCAGGGCCCCACCAGAACACAGCCATTCAAAAGCCAGGAAAGGCTCTGGCCGGAGCAGCTCTGCCAGCACCGTCTTGGCCGCCCAGCCTCCGGGCCGGCCGGCCAGTGGGTGGTGCTTCAGCAGGTGGCACCCAGACTGAGACCCAGCTTCTCTCCCTGCAGCCCCCAGTGACGGCAGCAGCACTCATTGCCTCCGTTCTGCTCCTGAACCTCTGGATCAGGCTCCTGTGACACGAGAGATCAACTGGGTCTTGCTGCCAAGGGATTAAAACCTTGAAGCTCGGTGGCCACTAAGTCAATTTCCCACACTGATGATGATGACATTGCTGGTGTCTGATTCCTCAGTAGCGGTGTCACTGAACTGGGCACAAAGGCCATGATATGACCAAGGGAGACTGTCCACAGTACCAAGCAACCCTGAGCCCTGACCTCAGCACCCTGCAACTGCAGAACTGACCCTGCCACCTAGGGCCACCTTGGAATGTGGAGAAGTAAAGGACCTGTGGCCTGAGAAGGAGTCCTCTTCTTAGAAGTGCGGGGTCTGAGGGGAGCTTGCTCAGGTCAGAGTCAGCTGCTCACCCCCACCCCCCACCCCCTGGCTCCAGGCATGGACATCATGCCAAGTGCCTCACCTGGGCCAGGACCGTCACTGAGCATCAAAAAGTGCATCTGCAGTGGCGCTCTCCTGGCAGGGCAGAGAGCTCGCGGCTGCCTCCATGCCTCGGACGGAGATGGAGGTTCCCCTGGGTCCTGCACGTTCTCTCCCTGGAGAAGAGTGCCAGTGAGATGTTGGTGAGCTGCTTTGTGCACGATCACGACACGTGCAGTGTTCCAGAGACAACTGATTCAACAGACGGCTACTGTGTGGTCGGAAGAAACACTGAATAACAAGGAATTTTTATTTTAAAAGTGTCTGATTTTTATTTCTAAAAATCTAGATATCTGGTAAGTAAGATTTGTGGTTTTGAAAAGCCCCGTGAAACGATTTGCCCCAATGTAGACCGCCCAGGTCGTGGGCTTCCTCTCGGCCACTTTTCACCTTCCTCCTTGTGACCTTGAAAAGTGGTGGACCTGAGACTCTGCAGACCCTGGGGATGGCAACGCCGCTGGCTGGCCCTCCTGTCTTGTTCTCCTTACACACAGCACAGCTGCCCTGGAGAGGAGCAGCTTTCCTTATTTGACCTCCGATGCTGTCTCTCGGGTTTTCCCAGACGGCCTCCCCACGCCAGGCCTCCTTACTAGTCACACTTTCCTCCTGTGGTTTTCTCTGAGTTAGTGTTTCTCTGGTGGAGAAACTTAACCTCTCCCTGTGTCCATCTTGGTCAGCACAATCCGTCCTGCAGTGCAAGTTAGTGTGAAGTCCTTTGCACATGTGGAACACGAGAACAGGGCACATGCAGCCAGGTCACCTACCAGCTGCAGAGTGCTCGCTCGACTTCTTGGGGCCTCCATTCTGCTGAAGAGCTCAGGTCCTCCCTCTCCGTCGCTGACAGTTCTCTAGCTCCTGGGTCTTCTCAACTTCCCTGGCATAAAGCATGCCCCGCTAGGTCAGAGGTGCTTTCGTGCTGGCCTCAGCCATATGAGCCATTGGCCAACAAGGGTCAAATCAGTCCTTCCTCTCTGTCATGGCAATTTTATTATGAAGAACAATTTTTAGGATGGGCCTGGTGGCACTGTAATCCCAGTATTTCAGGAGGCTGAGTCAGGAGGATCAAGAGTTCAAAGCTAGGCTCAACAATGGTGAGGCACTTAATAACTCAGTGAGACCCTGTCTCTAAATAAAATACAAAATAGGGCTGGGGGTGCAGCTCAGCGGTTGAGTGCCCCTGAGTTCAATCCCAGGTACACCAAAAATAAATAAATAAATATGAGGAACAAGGGGGCACAGGCTAAAAAAGAGCAGGATTTACTCCCAGTTAAAATAAAATGCATGTACAGTTGCCCTGGGGATATGCCACTGCCGTGGGCTCCCTCATCTCCAAGAACCACCTGGTGCCTCTGTGGCATACCAAGGAGCGGTGCACATGGGCCACCTACTCATGGCCACGCTGCGTGCCCTCAGGGAAAGGAAAGCAGAGTGGACCAAGGGGTCTCCACCCTGGACTCCGGGGTAGTGGTGTACAGGAGTGGGGAGAGGGACAAAGCGTGAAGAGACGGCCACACTGCCCACCCCCATCAGCCACGGGCCTCCTCTCCAGTTGTGTCATGGCTGTGTTTTCCAGTGGTGGAACTGGGGGCCTACAAGGGACCCCCAGCCCAGCTCTGGCTACCAAGAGTTGTTTAGATCATGTCGGCAGCTCGGAGGCCTTTGTCCCCCTCATGGCACACAGAACTGCAGTCCCCTGTGCTATGCACACCTGTTCCCTTCCTGACCTTCATGCAGCAACAGCAAAGGCAGCTGGCACCTGCAGAGACAGGCATGGAAGGGGCAGGACCCCACGTTTACACAAGGGGCCCCAGGACCTGCAGCTGAGTCAAAGGAACAGCAGCAAGAGGCTACCTCCAATGGACCAACTCCAGACCTCCAGTGCAAGTGTCCTGAGACTCGCTTCTTGTTTGTAAACAAAGTCAGTGTTCAGAACAGGGCCTGCTGCTCCCCCCACTCCTCTGCAGGGAACCTCTGCCATCAGAGATGGCAGCACACTGGAACCAAGACTCTCATGAGCTTGCGATTTGGCTTTAGTTGTGCGGCTGCTCCGTTCTGCCCTCAAGGTGCTGAGCACAGGCCCGAGGGTGGAGAAGGCTCCGGAGGCGTGAAGTCCCAATGCCACCCTTGGAAGGACGTGAGGAAGGTGGCTCCTCAGCTCTGCTCTCAAAGTGCTGAGCCAGGGTCAGGCAGGGTCCTGGAGGAGGGAGAGACAGGCCTCAAAGTATCTGAAGAGAACTGCTGTCAGTCAAGGAGGATTGCCAACACCTGTCACATAGGCCCCTGGAAGAGCTGTCTTCTGCCTATCTAGGATCTATCTATCTGTCGTCTACCACTTATCTATCATCCATCTGTCATCTATCACCTATCATCTGTCATCTCCTCTATCATGTATCAACTATCTGTCACCTATCATCATCTAGCACCCATCACCTATATATCGTCCATCTGTCACTTATCATCTGTCATCTGTCATCTACCATCATCTACCATCATCTACCACCATCCACCACCTATCATCTATAATCATCACTTTTCACTTACCATCTATCACCATCTATCATTTATCACCTATTGTCTATCATCTATTATCTATCATCCACCACCATCTACCATCACTATCACCTCTCTATCATCTACCATCACTATCACCTCTCTATCATCTACCATCACTATCACCTCTCTATCATCTACCATCACTATCACCTCTCTATCATCTACCATCCACCACCATCTACCATAACTATCACCTCTCTATCATCTATCATCTACCATCTATACCTACCATCATCTATCATCTACCACCATCTACCATCATCTATCATCCACCACCATCTACCATCACTATCACCTCTCTATCATCTACCATCACTATCACCTCTCTATCATCTACCATCACTATCACCTCTCTATCATCTACCATCACTATCACCTCTCTATCATCCATCATCATCTACCATCCACCACCATCTACCATCACTATCACCTCTCTATCATCCATCATCATCTATCATCCACCACCATCTACCATCACTATCACCTCTCTATCATCTATCATCCACCACCATCTACCATAACTATCACCTCTCTATCATCTATCATCTACCATCATCTACCATCACTATCACCTCTCTATCATCTACCATCCACCACCATCTACCATCACTATCACCTCTCTATCATCTACCATCCACCACCATCTACCATAACTATCACCTCTCTATCATCTATCATCCACCACCATCTACCATCACTATCACCTCTCTATCATCTACCATCACTATCACCTCTCTATCATCTACCATCACTATCACCTCTCTATCATCTATCATCACTATCACCTCTCTATCATCCATCATCATCTATCATCTACCATCCACCACCATCTACCATCACTATCACCTCTCTATCATCTATCATCCACCACCATCTACCATCACTATCACCTCTCTATCATCTATCATTTATCACCTATTATCTATCATCTATTATCTGTCATCTATCATCCACCACCATCTACCATCATCTATCATCCACCACCATCTACCATCACTATCACCTCTCTATCATCTACCATCACTATCACCTCTCTATCATCTACCATCACTATCACCTCTCTATCATCTACCATCACTATCACCTCTCTATCATCTACCATCACTATCACCTCTCTATCATCTACCATCACTATCACCTCTCTATCATCTACCATCACTATCACCTCTCTATCATCTACCATCTAACATCATTTACCATCATTTATCATCTCTATCATCTACCATTATCTGTCACCTATCTATCATCTACCATCACTATCACCTCTCTATCATCTACCATCTAACATCATTTATCATCATTTATCATCTCTATCATCTACCATTATCTGTCACCTATCTATCATCTACCATCATCTATCACCTCTCTATCATCTACCATCATCTATCTTCTATCATCTATTATCTATCATCTACCATCTATACCTACCATCATCTATCATCTACCATTATCTGTCACCTATCTATCATCTACCATCATCTATCATCTATTATCTATCATCTACCATTATCTGTCACCTATCTATCATCTGTCATCTATACCTACCATCATCTATCACCTCTCTATCATCCACCATTCTCTATCATCTATCATCATCTACCATCCACCATCCTCTATCATCTCCCATCATCTACCATCTGTTACCCATCTATCATTCACCTATTGTCTGTCCTCTGTCATCCATCACCTACTCCCTGTTTCTTATCACCTGTGTCTTCACACATACACGTCCTGCACCTTACACGTAGTCTTAGACACTCTGCAGATACACACGCTCAGCCAACAGGGGTCATTAGTGGACAGCAGCTGTCCTTCTCTGTGGGTCATACACATGGCTGGGTCCAGGCTGTGCGGTGACAGTGTCTTTGGCCCCTCCCTGGCTCTCCTGGCCTCCCTCCCACAGGGCTCTGTGCACTTCATTCCTGTGTCCTCCAGAGCAGTCAGCCGTGCCTCCTGCAGCTGCCTCTGGCCTCTCCTGTGGAGCTCTTTCCTGGGTGGCCTGCCTCGGTGTGATTCTGGTTTAATATGCCTAGCTCTTCTCAGCTCTCCTTGCAGCTTCGGGTTTTCACACGGAACATGATCAACCCCACGTGAGTCCTCAATCCATCAAATCGTCATAGCACCCACGTGAGAGCTGGAGTCGGAATGCTGTGCAGAGCGGGCATAGGAGGAGGGCTCGCTGTCCTGGGAAGTCTGGCCTGGTCTGTCGGGCTCTGCCCTGTGGCGAGGCGAGGTCACGCTCTGTAAGAAGACCTGTCTGGGTGCAGGTGCACATGGAGACAGGCTCTCCCACCTGGACCCTTCCAGCCTCCTCCAGGGCTTTTCTCCAGCGCCCTTTCCTTCTCCTCTGCTTTCCAGGTGTGGAGCTGCCTGCCTCCCTTTGAACCTTGGCTCTGGCAGAAACCCCAAGTCCGTGGAAGACCAGACCCCAAGACACTGCCTCCCCCAGACACATGGTTCCTTCTCACGAGTGTCCATGGCTCTCACCTTCCAGCCCGCCACACCTGGGCACCTGGCTCGCCTGCTCCCTCTGCTCTTCATAGGCATTAGGCCTCCACAGGAAGAGGGAATGGACCAGGGCTCCATCTTCTCTGCCCATCACACCACCAGCCAAGGTGCCAAGCAGCACGCCCTGTACACACCCGAGTGGGCAATCACGTTTGCACTAACTGCTCTGTGTATTAAGAAAAGGAACGGTTCCCCTTCAGCAGTTCCTCCCTTTTCTGATCCCTCCTCCTTTCCCCTCACTCCCCTTCCTCTCCTCCACTGATCTTCCTTCTGTTTTCATGGAGTTCCACCCTTTTTCCCCTGATTTTTCTCTAGTTACCTTATATGAAAGAAAAATCTGACCCTTGAATTTCTGAGTCTGGCCTTTTTCACTCAGCATGACGTTCTTCAATGAAACCCATTAACTGGCGAACACCATGGTTCCTTCCTTCTCTGTGGCTGAGAAAATCTCCACTGTGTTGTGTATCAGACTTTCTCTATTTATCTGTTAAAGGGCCCCGGGTTGGTTCTGTAGCTAGGCCATTTGAATCATGCTGCTCTAAACATTGAAATGGCTGCTTTGCTGTAGTCGGCTGATTTTAGGTCTTTGGGATAAATGCCAAGGAGTCAGAGGCTGGGTCATAGGAGAGTTCCACTCCCAGTATTTTGAGAACTCTCCACACTGCCTTCCAGAGTGGTTGTACTGATTTGCAGTCCCACCCACAAAGTGTGTGTGTCCCTTTCCCCCACATCCTCAGCAGCATTCATTATTGTTTGGATTCTGGGTCGTTGCCATTCTGACTGGAGTGAGATGAAATCTCAAGTCAGGATTTACATGTTCCTCATTGCTGATGATTGAACATTTTTTCTTTATTTCTTGGTCATTCATATTTCTTATTTTGAGAAATATCTGGTTAGCTCTTTTGCCCATCTATTTATTGATTCAGTTATTTGGGGGTTTTGTGTTTTTAGTTCTTTATATATTCTGGATATGAATCCCCTGTCAGAGGAGAAGGTGGCAAAGATTTTCTCCCACTGTCGGTTTTCTCTTCATGCTCTTAATAGGTTCCTTGGTGGTGCACATGCTTTTTAATTTGATGCCATCCCAGTTGTTCATTTTTGACTTAATTTCTTCAGCTTTAGGGTCTTGTTGAGGAAGTCAGTAGGCACACCAATATGATGGAGTGTTGGGGTGATAGTTTCTTCTAGTAGCTGCAGAGTTTCTGGTCTAATTCCTAGCCCTTTGGTCCACTTTGAGTTGACTTTTGTGCAGTGTGGGAGATAGGGACCTAGTCTTATTCTCTTACATATGGACGTCCAGTTTTCCTAGCACATTTGATAAAAAGGCTACCCGCACGTTGTCAAGTACCAGGTCACTGTTCATGGGAGCAGTCCCTGTGTCCCCCCCTCCATTTCACTGGTCTTCCTGTCTGCTTTGGTGCCAGTACCTTCTGCTTCTTTACTATAGTTCTGTAGTATAATTTGAGATCAGATATTGTGTTGCCTCCAACATAGCTCTTACTCAGGATGCCTTTGGCCATTCTGGGTCTTTTATTCTTCCCCATGAATTTTAGAACTGTTTTTTCTAGTTTTGTGAAAAATGTCATGGGTATTCTAATGAGGATTGCATTGAATCTGCATAATGCTTTTGGTAAGACAGACATTTTGACAATACTGATTCTGCCTATCCAAGAACAGGGGAGGTCTTTCCATCTTGTAAGATCTTCAATATTTTTCTTCAGTGTTCCATCGTTCTCATTGTAGAGGTCTTTCACCTCTGGGTTAGGTCAATTGCCAAGTATTCTATTTTGAGGTCACTGTGCATGAAAATTTCTCTAGTGTCTTTCTCAGCAGAATCACTGTTAGTGATTTGGATTGTGGATTTCATCTCATTCCAGTCAGAATGGCAATGACCAAGAATCCAAATAGTACACACTGTTAGTGTCTAGGAAAGCTATTGATGTGTTAATGTTGATCTTGTGACCTGCTACTCTGATGGATTTATTTATCAGCTCTGAAAGTTTTCTGGTGGATTATTTTGGGTCTTCTAGATATAGAATCATATCATCAACAAACAGAGATGATTTCATTTCTTCTTTTCCTATTCCTATCTCTTTAATTTCCTCCTTTTGCTTGATTGCTCTGGCTAGAGTTTCAAGGACTATGTTGAATAGGAGTGATAAGAGTGGAGGCCCTTGTCTTGTTCCTGTTTTAATTCTATTTAAGTGATGAGTCACATTTATTGATTCACATATGTTGAACCAACTTTTCCTCCCTGGGATTAGACCCACTTGATCATGGTGCACTATCTCCTTCATGTGGTTTTGAATGCAGTTTGCTAATATTTTATCAAGGATTTTTGCATCTCTTCATCAGAGATATTGGTCTGCAGTTCTCTTTGCTTGATATGTCATTGTCTGGTTTGGGTATCCAGCACAAAGAAACAGATGGGTTAGGGCCAGGGGACATAGTATGTGTTTCAGCCCTACACACACACACACACACACACACACACACACACACAGAGTAATGAATGACGAGTTGGGGTCTGCAGTTGGGTGAGACCACTTGGTGTGGTTATCATTTTCTGAAGTTCTGTTCACCATGCTGGGCTGCGCACAGCAGGCTGAGGGCAAAGGGAAAGCACACATGGCACTGACCTGTTCCCCACCAGCAGGGCTGGCCACAGTCTGTGCTGACGGAGCAGATTTGGCTGGGCAAGGGCCCCACCCACCACTCCCACCTTCACACCACACCTGTGTCCCAGGACAGCGCCACAGCTGTGCACGTGTAGGACTCGTGTACCCCACACTTTGGGCTCACCTCTGCCCCCCAAGTCCCTTCCACGCAGATGCTTGGGACCAAGCCCCAGACACGTGTCGGTGAAGAAGCCCCCATGTGCAAGCAGAGAAGCTTTTCCAAAAGCTTCACGTTGTCTTTCTTTCTTTCTTTCTTTCTTTCTCTTTCTTTCTTTCTTTCTTTCTTTCTTTCTTTCTTTCTTTCTTTCTTTCTTTTCTTTCGTTTATTTTCTTTTATTTTTGTACTGAGGATGAAACCCAAAGGTGTTCTACTGCTGAGCTAAGTCCCCAGCTCTTTTTATGTTTTATTCTGAAATAGGGTCTTGCGAGGTTGCCCAAGATGACCTTGAATTTGCCATCCTCCTGCCTCAGCCTCCTGAGTTGCTGAAATTACAGTGGTGGCCACCACATGCAGCTTCAGGTTTAATTTCTAAACTGGCTACTCATTTAAAAGTAATGATGGGTCTGGGGCTGTATCTCAGTGGTGGAGCCCTTGCCTAGCATGTGTGAGGCACTGGGATTGATCCTCAGCACCACATAAAAACAAATAAATAAAATAAAGGTATTGTGTCCACTTACAATTAAAAATATTTTTTTAAAAAAGTAATAAGCTGCAAGGTCAGACCCAGCATATGCATCTTCACCTACTGAACCATAGTGAAGAGATCTCAGTCTGTTTCATGACTTTTGATCTTCATTTGACCATCAAAAACAAACTGCTGCAGAACACATTAAAAAGGTTTCTCATGTGTCACAGCACAAAGCAAGCACCTCTGGTTTCTGGTTGTTCCCTGAAGGAAGGAGAAAGGCTCCTGCCTCCCATCGTCCTCTTTGTCACCCCACAGCCACCGCCCCTCACTGCTCCTGGCCCAGCTGTGTGTCCCACACCAGCCCACACATGAGGCCGAGCCCACTGAGGCTGCCAGACCTTGCCTCCAGTCTTATTCTCCGTGCACAGAGGAGAGGGTGACCCCTCATAGGTCCTAGCTGCCAAACCACTGGGCTAGCACTGAATGGTGGACCTCAGCTCTGCAACTTGGCCATGCTGGGACGGGCAGAGCCAGCTCTGTCAGCTCTGTTTTGCAGTGAGGAGTTGAGGTCTGCAGTGAGGTGACTCTGGGGCCACCCACAGCCAGAAGACCAGCCTAGGGTGGGCCCTGCTCAGGCACCCACAGAGCCACTTTTTGCCAGGGCTACTCTGGGAAGCTGGGCCAGCAGATGCTGGCCTCAGGATGCGATTGTGTTCCTCATGAAACCCCTGCTGTCCCGGTCTTCTCCCATGCTCCTCCTGCAGTTCTCACCACGTCAGAGCAGTGTTTGCAGTTGCACGCGGTCTCTCCCTCCTGTCAGCTTAAACAGGGCCCTGGATGGGGTGGCTTGGAGCCGTTCACGGCATCAACTGGGACTTCAGAAACACACTGAGCAAGTCCCTCAGCGTGTCCCAGGGCTCGACTGTTTATCTAGATGACGGGAGAACTGGGTACACGGCCTGGCTGTCGTGAAGGGTGTAGACAACAGGGGTAAGGCCCCTGGCACACAGTCCGCAGTCGGCAAATCGTCCCTTTTAGGCACACGTGTCCAGCCAGGGCATCTGGAGCCCTGCAACCCAGAGGGCACTCTGTGCTCTGCCGTTCTGTGGTAAAGGTGACTGCTCTGCACACTAGTCTTCACGCTTATGAAATGGAACCATAAAGTACCAGGATGGTGCTCAGGAATAAATGCACTCACACGTGAGAGTGGCACCAGAGCACACAGTGCTGCCAGCCGCCTGCAGGGACCTGGGCTCCTGCTCGTCCATGATGTGGAGATCTTGGGGCAGTGGTCTCTCTGTCCCTCCCAACATTGGCCTCCATGACCGCAGGACTCTGGAGCATCCAGAACATGGGAGGAGGAGAAGGAAGACAGCACACGACAGCTCCTGCCCCTCCGCCACACCAGGAAGACGCCCTTCCTAACAGGCCCAAAGCCCACCCCATGAGACGCAGGGATGGCCCAGGCGCTCCTCCTCCTCCCTGACGGCACCCACGGGCTCTCGCCTG
Source organism: Ictidomys tridecemlineatus (assembly GCF_052094955.1). NCBI lineage: Eukaryota > Metazoa > Chordata > Mammalia > Rodentia > Sciuridae > Ictidomys > Ictidomys tridecemlineatus. The sequence goes on along the minus strand of NC_135486.1, from coordinate 283,043 downwards.
CTGCACAGGCCATGTTCCTCCTGGAGCCCACTCCCTCCAGCCTGGATCCTGGGTGGCTCCCCTCCCACTTCGCCTTCACTGTGAAAAGTCCTGGCCCCTGGGGACAGGTGAGAGGCAGCCATGTCTAGGCAGGCCCCAGGCTTCCTCTGCTCAGAAGCCCACCTGCTGCCTGGGGGTGTCCGTGTGTCCTCAGTGCAGACACGGCCATGGAAGAACACAAGTGGGGTGCTCCTGCAGACCAGAGAGCAGAGGTCAAGGGAGGTCACCATCGGAATGGGTTTCAGGGCCACGTGGTTCTACTGCAGAGGCGGGTTTGCAGGGCAGAACCAATTTAAAAATGTGGCCTGATCAGCGTCTCATCTGAGGAGGGACCAGCCCAGGGAGAAGGGATGCCGTAAATCAAGGCTCCTGGCCAACAGGGAGCCCGGCCAGCCAGCCCAGGCAGCAGAGCCCTGATTGAGACTGAGACGCGGGCAGAGCTGTGACGGTGACCCCAGCTGAAGAGCTGGGCCTGGGGGAGGTGCTGGGTGGTCCAGGGGGACAGCACCAGGGAAGAGAGTGCTCCTCCGAAGACCTGCCTGGGTGAGACGAGCTTGGGTCAGTCCTGATCTGCCTGTCCACAGTGCTACACCCACTGTCAAAAGAAGCACACTCACACACACTCACACAGAGAGACACAAAGGAAGGAGAAAGAACAGCAGAGGCCAGAGCTTCATTCCAGGGCCAGCAGTGCCCCCCAGAGGCAGGAAGGGATGCCGCTGAGGCTGAACAAAGGAGTTGCCGGAGTGAGGCCAGGAGCTGGCCTGGTGCTCTAGGCCCAGCCACTGACTAACTCCCGAAGGAGCACCAGGACCCACTTCACACCTCCAGTCACTGCCAGAGACTGGCCAGACCTCAGCCAGAACCCTGCAGGTCTCCCCTCTGCTGCTCACCAGGGAGGGGCAGGCCCAGCCACTTCACACCTCCAGTCACTGCCAGAGACTGGCCAGAACTCAGCCAGAACCTGCAGGTCTCCCCTCTGCTGCTCACCAGGGAGGGGCAGGCCCAGCCACTTCACACCTCCAGTCACTGCCAGAGACCTGGCCAGACCTCAGCCAGAACCCTGCAGGTCTCCCCTCTGCTGCTCACCAGGGAGGGGCAGGCCCAGCCACTTCACACCTCCATTCACTGCCAGAGACTGGCCAGACCTCACCAGAACCTGCAGGTCTCCCCTCTGCTGCTCACCAGGGAGGGGCAGGCCCAGCCACTGACTAACTCCCAAAGGAGCACCAGGACCCACTTCACACCTCCAGTCACTGCCAAAGACCTGGCCAGACCTCAGCCAGAACCTGCAGGTCTCCCCTCTGCTGCTCACCAGGGAGGGGCAGGCCCAGCCACTTCACACCTCCAGTCACTGCCAGAGACCTGGCCAGACCTCAGCCAGAACCCTGCAGGTCTCCCCTCTGCTGCTCACCAGGGAGGGGCAGGCCCAGCCACTTCATACCTCCAGTCACTGCCGGAGACTGGCCAGACCTCAGCCAGAACCTGCAGGCCTTCCCTCTGCTGCTCACCAGGGAGGGGCAGGCCCAGCCACTGACTAACTCCAGAAGGAGCACGAGGACCCACTTCACACCTCCAGTCACTGCCAGAGACCTGGCCAGACCTCAGCCAGAACCTGCAGGTCTCCCCTCTGCTGCTCACCAGGGAGGGGCAGGCCCAGCCACTTCACACCTCCAGTCACTGCCAGAGACCTGGCCAAACCCCAGCCAGAACCCTGCAGGTCTCCCCTCTGCTGCTCACCAGGGAGGGGCAGGCCCAGCCACTTCATACCTCCAGTCACTGCCGGAGACTGGCCAGACCTCAGCCAGAACCTGCAGGCCTTCCCTCTGCTGCTCACCAGGGAGGGGCAGGCCCAGCCACTGACTAACTCCAGAAGGAGCACGAGGACCCACTTCACACCTCCAGTCACTGCCAGAGACCTGGCCAGACCTCAGCCAGAACCCTGCAGGTCTCCCCTCTGCTGCTCACCAGGGAGGGGCAGGCCCAGCCACTTCACACCTCCATTCACTGCCAGAGACTGGCCAGACCTCACCAGAACCTGCAGGTCTCCACTCTGCTGCTCACCAGGGAGGGGCAGGCCCAGCCACTGACTAACTCCCAAAGGAGCACCAGGACCCACTTCACACCTCCAGTCACTGCCAAAGACCTGGCCAGACCTCAGCCAGAACCTGCAGGTCTCCCCTCTGCTGCTCACCAGGGAGGGGCAGGCCCAGCCACTTCACACCTCCAGTCACTGCCAGAGACCTGGCCAGACCTCAGCCAGAACCCTGCAGGTCTCCCCTCTGCTGCTCACCAGGGAGGGGCAGGCCCAGCCACTTCATACCTCCAGTCACTGCCGGAGACTGGCCAGACCTCAGCCAGAACCTGCAGGCCTTCCCTCTGCTGCTCACCAGGGAGGGGCAGGCCCAGCCACTGACTAACTCCAGAAGGAGCACGAGGACCCACTTCACACCTCCAGTCACTGCCAGAGACCTGGCCAGACCTCAGCCAGAACCTGCAGGTCTCCACTCTGCTGCTCACCAGGGAGGGGCAGGCCCAGCCACTTCACACCTCCAGTCACTGCCAGAGACCTGGCCAAACCCCAGCCAGAACCCTGCAGGTCTCCCCTCTGCTGCTCACCAGGGAGGGGCAGGCCCAGCCACTTCATACCTCCAGTCACTGCCGGAGACTGGCCAGACCTCAGCCAGAACCTGCAGGCCTTCCCTCTGCTGCTCACCAGGGAGGGGCAGGCCCAGCCACTGACTAACTCCAGAAGGAGCACGAGGACCCACTTCACACCTCCAGTCACTGCCAGAGACCTGGCCAGACCTCAGCCAGAACCCTGCAGGTCTCCCCTCTGCTGCTCACCAGGGAGGGGCAGGCCCAGCCACTTCACACCTCCAGTCACTGCCAGAGACCTGGCCAGACCTCAGCCAGAACCTGCAGGTCTCCCCTCTGCTGCTCACCAGGGAGGGGCAGGCCCAGCCACTTCACACTTCCAGTCACTGCCAGAGACTGGCCAGACCTCAGCCAGAACCCTGCAGGCCTTCCCTCTGCTGCTCACCAGGGAGGGGCAGGCCCAGCCACTTCACACCTCCAGTCACTGCCGGAGACTGGCCAGACCTCAGCCAGAACCTGCAGGCCTTCCCTCTGCTGCTCACCAGGGAGGGGCAGGCCCAGCCACTTCACACCTCCAGTCACTGCCGGAGACTGGCCAGACCTCAGCCAGAACCCTGCAGGTCTCCCCTCTGCTGCTCACCAGGGAGGGGCAGGCCCAGCCACTTCACACCTCCAGTCACTGCCAGAGACTGGCCAGACCTCACCAGAACCTGCAGGTCTCCCCTCTGCTGCTCACCAGGGAGGGGCAGGCCCAGCCACTTCAAACCTCCAGTCACTGCCAGAGACCTGGCCAGACCTCAGCCACAACCTGCAGGTCTCCCCTCTGCTGCTCACCAGGGAGGGGCAGGCCCAGCCACTTCACACCTCCAGTCACTGCCGGAGACTGGCCAGACCTCAGCCAGAACCTGCAGGCCTTCCCTCTGCTGCTCACCAGGGAGGGGCAGGCCCAGCCACTTCACACCTCCAGTCACTGCCAGAGACTGGCCAGACCTCAGCCAGAACCTGCAGGCCTTCCCTCTGCTGCTCACCAGGGAGGGGCAGGCCCAGCCACTTCATACCTCCAGTCACTGCCAGAGACTGGCCAGACTTCAGCCAGAACCTGCAGGTCTCCCCTCTGCTGCTCACCAGGGAGGGGCAGGCCCAGCCACTTCACACCTCCAGTCACTGCCGGAGACTGGCCAGACCTCAGCCAGAACCTGCAGGCCTTCCCTCTGCTGCTCACCAGGGAGGGGCAGGCCCAGCCACTTCATACCTCCAGTCACTGCCAGAGACTGGCCAGACTTCAGCCAGAACCTGCAGGTCTCCCCTCTGCTGCTCACCAGGGAGGGGCAGGCCCAGCCACTTCACACCTCCAGTCACTGCCGGAGACTGGCCAGACCTCAGCCAGAACCTGCAGGCCTTCCCTCTGCTGCTCACCAGGGAGGGGCAGGCCCAGCCACTTCATACCTCCAGTCACTGCCAGAGACTGGCCAGACTTCAGCCAGAACCTGCAGGTCTCCCCTCTGCTGCTCACCAGGGAGGGGCAGGCCCAGCCACTTCACACCTCCAGTCACTGCCAGAGACTGGCCAGACCTCAGCCAGAACCTGCAGGCCTTCCCTCTGCTGCTCACCAGGGAGGGGCAGGCCCAGCCACTTCACACCTCCAGTCACTGCCAGAGACCTGGCCAGACCTCAGCCAGAACCTGCAGGCCTTCCCTCTGCTGCTCACCAGGGAGGGGCAGGCCCAGCCACTTCACACCTCCAGTCACTGCCGGAGACTGGCCAGACCTCAGCCAGAACCTGCAGGCCTTCCCTCTGCTGCTCACCAGGGAGGGGCAGGCCCAGCCACTTCACACCTCCAGTCACTGCCAGAGACTGGCCAGACTTCAGCCAGAACCTGCAGGTCTCCCCTCTGCTGCTCACCAGGGAGGGGCAGGCCCAGCCACTTCACACCTCCAGTCACTGCCAGAGACTGGCCAGACCTCAGCCAGAACCTGCAGGCCTTCCCTCTGCTGCTCACCAGGGAGGGGCAGGCCCAGCCACTTCACACCTCCAGTCACTGCCAGAGACCTGGCCAGACCTCAGCCAGAACCTGCAGGTCTCCCCTCTGCTGCTCACCAGGGAGGGGCAGGCCCAGCCACTTCACACTTCCAGTCACTGCCAGAGACTGGCCAGACCTCAGCCAGAACCCTGCAGGCCTTCCCTCTGCTGCTCACCAGGGAGGGGCAGGCCCAGCCACTTCACACCTCCAGTCACTGCCGGAGACTGGCCAGACCTCAGCCAGAACCTGCAGGCCTTCCCTCTGCTGCTCACCAGGGAGGGGCAGGCCCAGCCACTTCACACCTCCAGTCACTGCCGGAGACTGGCCAGACCTCAGCCAGAACCCTGCAGGTCTCCCCTCTGCTGCTCACCAGGGAGGGGCAGGCCCAGCCACTTCACACCTCCAGTCACTGCCAGAGACTGGCCAGACCTCACCAGAACCTGCAGGTCTCCCCTCTGCTGCTCACCAGGGAGGGGCAGGCCCAGCCACTTCAAACCTCCAGTCACTGCCAGAGACCTGGCCAGACCTCAGCCACAACCTGCAGGTCTCCCCTCTGCTGCTCACCAGGGAGGGGCAGGCCCAGCCACTTCACACCTCCAGTCACTGCCGGAGACTGGCCAGACCTCAGCCAGAACCTGCAGGCCTTCCCTCTGCTGCTCACCAGGGAGGGGCAGGCCCAGCCACTTCACACCTCCAGTCACTGCCAGAGACTGGCCAGACCTCAGCCAGAACCTGCAGGCCTTCCCTCTGCTGCTCACCAGGGAGGGGCAGGCCCAGCCACTTCATACCTCCAGTCACTGCCAGAGACTGGCCAGACTTCAGCCAGAACCTGCAGGTCTCCCCTCTGCTGCTCACCAGGGAGGGGCAGGCCCAGCCACTTCACACCTCCAGTCACTGCCGGAGACTGGCCAGACCTCAGCCAGAACCTGCAGGCCTTCCCTCTGCTGCTCACCAGGGAGGGGCAGGCCCAGCCACTTCATACCTCCAGTCACTGCCAGAGACTGGCCAGACTTCAGCCAGAACCTGCAGGTCTCCCCTCTGCTGCTCACCAGGGAGGGGCAGGCCCAGCCACTTCACACCTCCAGTCACTGCCGGAGACTGGCCAGACCTCAGCCAGAACCTGCAGGCCTTCCCTCTGCTGCTCACCAGGGAGGGGCAGGCCCAGCCACTTCATACCTCCAGTCACTGCCAGAGACTGGCCAGACTTCAGCCAGAACCTGCAGGTCTCCCCTCTGCTGCTCACCAGGGAGGGGCAGGCCCAGCCACTTCACACCTCCAGTCACTGCCAGAGACTGGCCAGACCTCAGCCAGAACCTGCAGGCCTTCCCTCTGCTGCTCACCAGGGAGGGGCAGGCCCAGCCACTTCACACCTCCAGTCACTGCCAGAGACTGGCCAGACCTCAGCCAGAACCTGCAGGCCTTCCCTCTGCTGCTCACCAGGGAGGGGCAGGCCCAGCCACTTCATACCTCCAGTCACTGCCAGAGACTGGCCAGACTTCAGCCAGAACCTGCAGGTCTCCCCTCTGCTGCTCACCAGGGAGGGGCAGGCCCAGCCACTTCACACCTCCAGTCACTGCCGGAGACTGGCCAGACCTCAGCCAGAACCTGCAGGCCTTCCCTCTGCTGCTCACCAGGGAGGGGCAGGCCCAGCCACTTCATACCTCCAGTCACTGCCAGAGACTGGCCAGACTTCAGCCAGAACCTACAGGTCTCCCCTCTGCTGCTCACCAGGGAGGGGCAGGCCCAGCCACTTCACACCTCCAGTCACTGCCGGAGACTGGCCAGACCTCAGCCAGAACCTGCAGGCCTTCCCTCTGCTGCTCACCAGGGAGGGGCAGGCCCAGCCACTTCATACCTCCAGTCACTGCCAGAGACTGGCCAGACTTCAGCCAGAACCTGCAGGTCTCCCCTCTGCTGCTCACCAGGGAGGGGCAGGCCCAGCCACTTCACACCTGCAGTCACTGCAGAGACTGGCCAGACCTCAGCCAGAACCTGCAGGCCCTCCCTCTGCTGCTCACCAGGGAGGCGTGCCCGTCAGAGCTCAAGGGGGAAGACAGGGTGCACTGCAGGAAAGAGGGGTGTTAGCTCACGGTGGGAAACTGAGATCACTTTGTGGTGGGTGGGAAGAGGCATGGAGGCAGGAGATCTGTCTGAAATCTAAACTTGGAGGACTTAGAGTCCCCCCCATCAAGGTGGATCTAGAAGTTTCTCCAGAGACCCTGAGCCCAAGCACCTGGTGCTACTGAGTCTGGTCTCACAGGCAGTTTCAACCCCGAGCTCCACGCTGGGTCCTCCAGAGCCCGTGGGTCCTCCCAAGTCCTCCTCCTCTGAACCTGCTCAGTCCCCAAGGCCCAGGTGGCCCCTCCCAGCACCTGCTCTGGCCTCTTGTCTTCCAGGTTCTCTCAGCGCCCCCTGCTGGCTGAGAGGCGGGAGGCACAGGAGTGAGCCCACCTTAGAGGTCCAAGTCTCTGGCTTGGAGTCACAGACATCGGAACCTGCGCCTCCCAGTGTCCTCATCCGCAAGCCCCTGCTTACAGCAGCCGTCTGGAGTGTGGGCAGAAGGAGGAAGCAGCACCTCAGGAGAAGGCCTGGTGCTGTGCGGGGCAGGGCGGGTGCTCAGGCTCCTCCCCCTCCACCCGCTCTGCCCCCTGGGTCCTCCTCCTCAGCCACGCTGCATGCCAACCACTCCCGGACAGCTCTCCTGAGCCAGTCCCACTGGCCATTCTCCCTCCATCCAAACCTCTAGCATGACCCAGTTTCCTCTCACTCCCGAGACCTGGCGACTCCACGCCCATCATTGACACTCTCCCTGCCCTGGTACTAGCCTAGCGCAGCTGGCTGACCACAGCCCAGTCCACATATTGCCATGTGCCATTTCCTTTGCTGGTGTCACACCTCCACACCTTGCTGTCCCAACCCAAGCCTACCTGTCCTCCTGCACTAGATTCAAGTCTCGTGTCTTCTGCTAATCTCAGGCTGTTGCTGGTCCCTGGTGACATCCAACCTTTGGGCTTCCAGAACACCTTGTGTCTAGACTTTTTACATTATTAATACTAAAATAAGCACTATGACCTGATAAGGACGATGTGTACATGTGAATGCCGACTTGGAAAGGTGCGTCTGATGTGGCAATGACGAGGGGCCGAAGCACCACTGTGACCCAGACGCAGATGCACAGGAGTGGATGGTGGTAACACTCCCTGTTCATGGAACTCTGTGCTGAGCCAAACATGCGGAACCAGTCACAAACACTCCTAGTGCCACCCTGAGGGGCTGGGGACAGGGTGCAGTCTGGGATCTGCAGGTGATTCTGTGCCTGCAGAGAGCAGCAGGGAGAGGCCCCAACAGGGCTGGGCCTTACCACAGGCCCCTGGTGCGGTGAGATGGAGGTGAGGGGGGTTCTTGGGTAGAGGTGGGGCACTGCTCGCTCCCTGTGTCCTGAGTTACTTTGCCATGTGTGCAGTGACTCCTGTGTCTGCTCATACTTCACCACACCGTGAGGTTTAGTGTCCTCCAGGTGAGCCGCGTGGAAGTGGGGAGCGTGTCAAGCCAGGCAGTGCCCTGACCTAACCCTGCCATCCCGGCTCTTCTGGAGTAAACAGTGTCTGCCTCAGTTCCCTGGCCCAGGAACGCCCTGCTCTGCTCATCAGTGGGACAGACAGTCACGTCCACTCCTCTCTTCCCACAGCACCAGGTTCACCTGCAGGGCATGCCCACCTCGGCCTTCGTGGGCATACCAGGGCCATGGCTGGCTGGCCCATGGAACGTACACACAGCTCCTGATGAGAAAAGAAAGGCTCCCAGCTCATGGCGGGGTTACTGCCAGCTGGGCAGACTGGCACTGTCTCTCAAGCTCTGTCTTCATGATGCTAGGTTTAAGACCAAAAACAAACAAACAAAAACAAGGTTGGGTTGACCATTTAAATGTTTGTTTGCTTCTCTGCGCCAAATATCTATTCTAAGAGGGGAGCTGAGCCATAGGCATAAGCCCCCCCAAAAGTTTAATACCCACTGTGCAGAAAAACAGGGACAGATTCTGCCACGTGTGGCACCACTTGGCTGAGTGTCTCCATGTTCAGATCATTTCCATGGCAAACCTCCCAGTGCCGGGAAGGGAACCGGGAGCCAGGCCCATTCCAGACAGGCGGCAGGTGAGTGGCCAGCAGAGGGGGCTGGAGGAGCAGAGCTAGTCCTCAGAAGAGGGTTCACCTGAGGCTGAGCAGACAAGCACACCTGCCCTCTGCAGGCCTGTGCTGCCCACTGCTGCATTCTGAGCCTACTAGGCCACCGTCACTCTCCTTCTGTGGGCCACTGCTAGGGCAGATGACAGACTCAGGGGTGAAGCCTTTAAAGCACACTGTGGGAGAAGCTGGGACCTGACCATGTCTTCCTCCTGGCTTAGATCCTAAGACAAGGAGGTGGACGCTGGAAATGGAACCCACATTTTGCAGAAGTCAGGCTGGCTGCCTATCTCTGGCAGCTTTCTGGAGTCAGGGTGAGGCTGAGAGGGGCTGAGATGCTTCTAGGAACTCAGGACTCTCACTGGTTTCCAAGCCAGAGACCCCATACCAGAGGCCACCATAGAATGTGCACCAGGGGCAGCAGCCTTGGGTCCCCAGCCGATGCTGCGTCCACCTCTCAGGGAGTGGGAGAAATGATGGAGGAGAAGGAGCCCTTGGTGCCCGGGGACCCATGAGTGTAGAAATCAGGAGGCTGGAAGCTGATCTCGGCCCAGGGGCTGGGCAGTCTTTCTACTGCGTGGTTTTGGAAGGCCAGGAGTAGAAGAGAGTGCAGAGGTCCCTCAGAGAAGCCCATCGTCAAGCCAAGTCGGATGGACAAGTGCACCAGACCTGCCGAGCTCCTAGGCAACTGGCCAGGGCAGAGGCCGTCCTGAACTTAGCACCTCTGCCCACCAGGCCAAGATGTTCAGTGGTCCTTGGTGAATCTGACTGTCTTTACCTTCCCCCAGTAACAAGGTATTCATTTCACATTTCAGAAAGAAAACAACTTAAACATAATCGCACAGTAAACGGTTTTAAATGCCCCTAAGACCATGGAGTCACACTGAGTGGACTATGGAATAAATTATCAAATGTTGGTTAAATGAGCTCTCTTTGGGATAAATACACACACACAAAAAAATCTGTTGGGCACCAGTGGGGACATGAGCTGACGAGTGGATGACGGGGTTCTAAGTGCACGTGCCCCGCTCTCCCCAAGCACTGCCAAGAGGTCTCGCTGTTCTTGTCCCATGGTCCATGTGAAGTGTAGCCGTCGACCGCAGACTCCAGACAGGCTCTGTGGAGTCTGATCTCCAGCAGGCAGGCATGTGGCTAGCAATATTCAGCAGAAAGGATGGAAGGTCAGAGACCCAGAGGGCATGGTGGGTCCCAAAGCCCAGAGTTGTGAAAAGTTCCACAAAGCACTTTAAACTGCAAAACAAACAAATTCTCATCCTATTCCACTGCAGGAGCTATTAGGCAGAATCTATGTGTCCCAAAGGAGAAAAGAGTCGCTGCTGGAGCCCTTGCTTCTGCACTGGCCCCGGCCGTTCTGTGGCTTCCTACCACGGCCTTACATGACCTCAAAGACACTGCAGTGCCTCTTGCAGCACAGACCAGCCAGCCCTGACCTTCCCTCCAGGCTCTGACAACACTGGGGGACCAGTGATGGGTGGTGAGCAGAGCCTGCAGTCTCACTGGCAGCTCTTGCTAGGGCTTTCTGTGTGCAGGACAGCTCCCTGGGGCAGGCCCTCAGCTTCCCCTCTCCATCACATGATGACTAAGGAAAAGCTGCATGGAGGCCATTTGCAGGGGACTATGCTCTTGGAGCATGGGAATCCAGACAAGCACACCAACCGGGCCTTCGTGGCTGACAGAGAAATCTACCTGCCCCTCAGCAAACATGGAGAGGCACCGACCACTTGTGAGCCTGTCGCTGGGAATGCATGGGTGAGCAGACGGGTGCATACCTGGCCTGGTGGGACAGCAGTGCAGATATACAGATGAGTGCAGCCCACTGTCAGAGAAGGTAGGGCCTGCTGTGGTGACCACCAGCCCCCGTGTTCAGCTGCTCAAGTGGAAGCTGCCCACAAGATAGCTTTCTTCCTCTGTGGCTACTGCCTGCAACATGAAGCACCCAAGACATTAAGGAGCCAGAGGAGTTGAAAGTGCTCTCATGGGTCAGGCCCAGAAGTGCTCCCAACTCTCTGCCTGGGTGCTCCCAAGCCTCTCCCACCTTCTGGAAACAGTCAGAGACCAGGGAAAGCCCAGGATATCTGTTGAGCATTCAGAGACCTTGATATGTAATTGCAGATGGGAGATACCTCAAGTGTTAACACCTCCGAGAACAGACCTGTGTCTGGCTGCTTCTAGAATCCCCTCCACTCAGCATGAAGAAGAAAGTGGCGGACCAATCCAGGTCCACTGTTGGAACTCCTAGACTCTCCAACGAGGATCGTGCAGGGAGGAGGTTAGAGGATGCCAGAGGAGGCTGACGGAGGCTGGTCCACCCAGGTCCATGACTGTGACTCCTAGACTCTCCACCGAGGGTCGTGGAGGGAGGAGGTTAGAGGATGCTAGAGGAGGCTGACGGAGGCTGGTCCACCCAGGTCCATGCCTGTGACCCAGGGCTGTGAAGGGAGGAGGCTGACCTGGTCTGCTCACTCCCTGAGGCAGACACAAGTCTCTCCCTGACTCCGTGCGCTGCTCCCAGCCCCAGTGGTTGGCGGCTTTTATCTATCTGGTTGTCCTTGAGCCTCCCTCTGCCCTGTGGAGCCCTCTCCAGTCGCTGCGGGTCTGCAGCTGCCGGCACGTGGCGTGTGTGCTCTGGGTTAATGCTGCCTCCCAGGCCTGCTCCCACTGTGCCCTCTTAGCCCCGTCTCGGCACCCCTTCCCTTTCCCTGCCGCCCACACGGATTCTGAACCTTCGCACACTACTGTTACACCATCTTTTTGCTAATACTTCAGATTTCTTTTCCCTCCTTGAAGAAAGGTGCATGCCAGGGATCACTGCGTAGTTCCTGGTGCCTTTAAGTTACCTGTACGAGGGGGTGTCTCTCCTGAGGACACTGAGCCTCCCTCATGTGACTGGGGACGGCCAGTGGAGCCATTACTTGGCACTTGAACCTGATGGCCCCCAAATACCCCAGGACAACCCTGGAGCCCGTATGCAGGCCATAGGCTGAGGGACTAATAGGAAGAGCTGTGAACGTGTGGGCACTGGGTTCAAACTTCCACTTCGTGTTGTTGGTCGAGGGATCTCAGGCAGATTGCCTGCTGCGCCCTAGCTTCTCTTTGGGAACAGCAGAGCCACATTCGCCTTCCAGGGTGCTGTGAGTTTAAAGGTCAGGCACACAACGTTCCTGGCGCTTGGTGGAATAGAGCCCACAATGCCAGTGTGGTGCCATGTTCTTTCCTCCACCCTGTCAGCCCGCAGTCCCAGGCGCCTGCTTGCTTCTCCGCTGTCTCCAGCTCCACTGGAGGTGAGCATCAGTTCTATCCTGCTGCTGCATTCCCTAAGGAGCGCCTCTGGCTGGGTACGTTGTACCACATGAAGCAACCCTCGCCATCTTCTTGCCAGAAACCAGAGGGTCACTGCTGTTAGTGGTGGTTTCTGGCTTAGACCCAGATCCCCACTCGACCAGCTGCACCTCTTTGTACAAAGGTCATATAAGCAGCAGGCGCTGAGTGGTTGGTACTCAGTATTCAGTCACCAAAAAGATGAAAGTGGTGACCTTTGCCTGAGCCCACTGTCACTACAGGATCCCCAGGACAATGAGTAGAGCAGGGCTTCTCCAACTTTAGTGGGCACACGACTCACCTGTGGGTCTGACTAAACTGAAGATTCAGATCCATCATCTCTGGGGTGGGACCTGAACTCTAACAAGCATCCAGGAGGTGCGTCACTCTGAGTAGCAAGTAACAGAACTCAACCATGGCCCCGCACAGACAGGTGGATGCCTCTGCCAGGGCCCACACGAGCAGCAGCCACATCATGGCCAGCCTCTTCTGGAAGACAGACCACCAGATGCAGTGGTCCATGGGCCAGGGGCAACCGAGAACTCTCCCTGCTGCTGTGGGTCCCTTGAAGGAAGTCCCTGGCCTGGGTGCTGCTGCGTGTCCATCCTCTAGGAAAGTGCTTGGCACGTGCCTTGGCATTCTCCATTGACATTTGTTGAGCAGAAGCAAATTTCCCCTTTGAACACCCTAAAACGCTGATGCACCTAGCAGGCACCCACGGAAAGATTGCTGAATGACTTGATCCAGACAGGAAGAAGTAAGGCTGGGACCACGAAGGGGAAAGTGTTGGTTCACATGGAGATCCTCTGGTCAGGACTGCCTTTGGGGCTGAAGGGGCCCTGGGAGAGGCTCCTCTGGACTCCCCTGGGATGTGCACCCACCAAGCTCCTGGCCTTACAGAGCACTGGATCCAGCGAGGGGCTGCCAGGGCCTGGGTAGAAGCAGCCTGCACAGGCTGCAGAAGAGCTCCTGAGCCTGCAGCGCCTCCTGCCGCTGCCAGAGAGTGGCTCCAGAGCCTGCCTCCCAGGAGGAGCTCCAGGGAGAAGCTGTCCCCACAGCTCCCAGAACAGCTCAGGGTCTGTGGGGTACAGGGAAACCTGCCAACACTAGGACAACAGCCTGTGGCTTTGCAGGCTGTGAAGATGTCCCCTGGGGGCTTTCTCTGTTCAGAGTCAAGAACAAGCACTTAAGTCTGGGAAGGAGAAGAGCAGTTCTGTTCTCCAAGAGGAAAACGGGGAGACCTGGGGCCGGGGCAGAAGAGAGTGTGCTCACAGAACCCGCAGGAGTCCAGGGTGAGGGGAGCCGCCTCCCCTTGGTGAAAGCCCTTCTGTTTCTCTCTCCTCCAGCCCCGGTGAGGTCTCAGGGCCGCGGTGCTCAGACAGGCCCAGGTCAGACCTGAGCTCCCGCTGAGTGGGAGAGGCAGCTTGGACAGGTGGTGCCTCCTCCCCACATCCCCAACCTGAAACTTCCCCAGTCCCATGTCCCCACGGGTGGACGTGTGGACGGGGAGCTCACACCTGTGGCAGGATCTCTCCTAGGAAACTTCCTCAGTCTCATGTCCCCACGGGTGGACGTGTGGACGGGGAGCTCACACCTGTGGCAGGATGTCTCCCAGGAAACTTCCTCAGTCCCATGTCCCCACAGGTGGACGTGTGGACGGGGAGCTCACACCTGTGGCAGGATCTCTCTAAGGAAACTTCCTCAGTCCCATGTCCCCATAGGTGGACATGTGGACGGGGACCTCACACCTGTGGCAGGATCTCTCCTAGGAAACTTCCTCAGTCCCATGTCCCCACAGGTGGACGTGTGGACGGGGAGCTCACACCTGTGGCAGGATCTCTCCCAGGAAACTTCCTCAGTCCCATGTCCCCACAGGTGGACGTGTGGACGGGGAGCTCACACCTGTGGCAGGATCTCTCTGAGGAAACTTCCTCAGTCCCATGTCCCCATAGGTGGACATGTGGACGGGGACCTCACACCTGTGGCAGGATCTCTCCGAGGAAACTTCCTCAGTCCCATGTCCCCACAGGTGGACGTGTGGACGGGGAGCTCACACCTGTGGCAGGATCTCTCCTAGGAAACTTCCTCAGTCCCATGTCCCCTCAGGTGGACGTGTGGACGAGGAGCTCACACCTGTGGCAGGATCTCTCTGAGGAAACTTCCTCAGTCCCATGTCCCCACAGGTGGAAGTGTAGACGGGGAGCTCACACCTGTGGCAGGATCTCTCCGAGGAAACTTCCCCAGTCCCATGTCCCCACAGGTGGACGTGTGGATAGGCAGCTCACACCTGTGAAAGGATCTCTCCCAGGAAACTTCCTCAGTCCCATGTCCCCACAGGTGGACATGTGGACGGGGAGCTCACACCTGTGGCAGGATCTCTCTGAGGAAACTTCCTCAGTCTCATGTCCCCACAGGTGGACATGTGGATGGGCAGCTCACACCTGTGGCAGGATCTCTCTGAGGTAACTTCCTCAGTCCCATGTCCCCACAGGTGGACATGTGGATGGGGAGCTCACACCTGTGGCAGGATCTCTCTGAGGAAACTTCCTCAGTCTCATGTCCCCACAGGTGGACATGTGGATGGGGAGCTCACACCTGTGGCTTCCTCTCCGAGGAAACTTCCTCAGTCCCATGTCCCCACGGGTGGACATGTGGACGGGGAGTTCACACCTGTGGCACGATCTCTCTGAGGAAACTTCCTCAGTCCCATGTCCCCACAGGTGGACGTGTGGACGAGGAGCTCACACCTGTGGCAGGATCTGAGGAAACTTCCTCAGTCCTATGTCCCCACAGGTGGATGTGTGAACGGGGAGCTCACACCTGTGGCTTCCTCTCCGAGGAAACTTCCTCAGTCCCATGTCCCCACGGGTGGACATGTGGACGGGGAGTTCACACCTGTGGCACGATCTCTCTGAGGAAACTTCCTCAGTCCCATGTCCCCACAGGTGGACGTGTGGACGGGGAGCTCACACCTGTGGCAGGATCTCTCTGAGGAAACTTCCTCAGTCCCATGTCCCCACAGGTGGACATGTGGACGGGGAGCTAACACCTGTGGCAGGATCTCTCCTAGGAAACTTCCTTAGTCCCATGTCCCCACAGGTGGACGTGTGGACGAGGAGCTCACACCTGTGGCAGGATCTCTCTGAGGAAACTTCCCAAGTCCCATGTCCCCACAGGTGGACGTGTGGATAGGCAGCTCACACCTGTGAAAGGATCTCTCCCAGGAAACTTCCTCAGTCCTATGTCCCCACAGGTGGACATGTGGACGAGGAGCTCACACCTGTGGCAGGATCTCTCTGAGGAAACTTCCTCAGTCCCATGTCCCCACAGGTGGACATGTGGACGGGGAGCTCACACCTGTGGCAGGATCTGAGGAAACTTCCTCAGTCCCATGTCCCCACAGGTGGACGTGTGGACGAGGAGCTCACACCTGTGGCAGGATCTCTCTGAGGTAACTTCCTCAGTCCCATGTCCCCACAGGTGGACATGTGGACGGGGAGCTCACACCTGTGGCAGGATCTCTCTGAGGAAACTTCCTCAGTCTCATGTCCCCACAGGTGGACATGTGGATGGGGAGCTTACACCTGTGGCAGGATCTCTCTGAGGAAACTTCCTCAGTCTCATGTCCCCACGGGTGGACGTGTGGACGGGGAGCTCACACCTGTGGCAGGATCTCTCTGAGGAAACTTCCTCAGTCTCATGTCCCCACAGGTGGACGTGTGGATGGGGAGCTCACACCTGTAGCAGGATCTCTCTGAGGAAACTTCCTCAGTCTCATGTCCCCACGGGTGGACGTGTGGACGGGGAGCTCACACCTGTGGCAGGATCTCTCCAAGGAAACTTCCTCAGTCCCATGTCCCCACAGGTGGACGTGTGGATGGGGAGCTCACACCTGTGGCACGATCTCTCTGAGGAAACTTCCTCAGTCCCATGTCCCCACAGGTGGACATGTGGACAGGCAGCTCACACCTGTGGCAGGATCTCTCCGAGGAAACTTCCTCAGTCCCATGTCCCCACAGGTGGACATGTGGACGGGGAGCTCACACCTGTGGCAGGATCTCTCCGAGGAAACTTCCTCAGTCCCATGTCCCCACGGGTGGACGTGTGGATGGGCAGCTCACACCTGTGGCAGGATCTCTCCGAGGAAGCTGTGGAGCCGGGGTTGCAGCCCCTGAGCCACCTCCCGTGCCAGCCTCCAGGGAGAGTCCCCAGGCCCTGGTCCTGTCACCCTGTGGATGGCCTGGTTTCCTCGGCTCAGTCTCAGCCCCTGGACACCGCTCAGGCACTCACCTCTGGAATCCCAGGGTGGTTCTCGGGACACTCCCTGGCAACTGCCAACTCCCTGGCGGGGCCAGGGCTGATCCAGTGATCATCTGGGGGGTCATCTCCCATGGTCTGTCTGTCTTGTGGCCCTGAGGCAGGTTCAGCAGTGAGGAACAGGGCCTTGAGGTTTTCAGTGGAGAAGCCTTCATTCCAGATGGAAGGGAGCAGAGGGCAGGGCACAGCACTGGGAGCAGCTCTTCCCAATTAGAGTCCTCAGCTCCCCAAGGAGCCACGCCAGGCTGAAGGCAGAGAGGGCCCCTGCCGGCAGAGCTCTATGTGGGGCAGGACGCCGTGCTGTGCACCTCCCTCCCCTCCAGCCAGCCCCTCTTGGCCTGTGGCTCGGGCTCATGCTCCCAGGACCTTAGTATGGAGTATGGAGACCTTGGGTTCTGCTGGCAGAGGCCCTGGGCCCAGGGTCCTCTCATGACTGGTTACTTGTGGGTCCCACGAGCCCTGATTTTGCTGGGATAGGATGATGATGACATGGTCCTGAGAAGCTGGCCTGCCTGCTCCACTTCTCTTTGAGCCTGGATTTCTCTCTTTCTACATCCTCTTCTGTCCAGGAGCTTCTCTTTATAGACCTTCGCCATCTCCCCTCTCCTGCTCGCAACCACTTTCTCTAAGTCTTAAGTTTATTTCCAGCTCTATGTTGAAAGAAAAGGGAAGTAGGAAAGTCATAAAGGTATTCAGCTTGCACAGTGCAGATGGGAGGCACTGCAGAGCAGCCCCCACCTGCCTGGGAGTGTCTTCGTGGAGAGATGAGCTGTGGCAGGCTGGTGGGGAGTGGGCGGTGAGGAATGTGGGCTCCTAGGGAGACGTCTTCCTCGGGGACCCCAGCACCCTGGAGCCGTTCCCCGAGGGCCCTCAGGCAGCAGTTGCAGAGCAGGAGGAGGAGAGCTCACAGTGTTCCAGATCCTTTCTCTCCAGCACCCTTGCCTTGACCCTCCACGGGCTTCCTGCGGCTCTCCGTGAAGGAGCATCACTGGTTTTGCCATGCCACTTCCTGAAACTGGAGCCAGGAGGACTCTGCAGAGTGGCTCCTGGAAACCCCTTCGTGTGGCATGGAAACCACCTTCCCATCTTGCTCTGGAGACAGGAGAAAGAACTGCAAGAAAACACAGTGGCTCTGGTCACACACTGATCCAAGGCACCGGGGCCACCTCCACCCCCCGCCACCTCTCAGGGCAACTCCCTGTGGTGTGCCGATGTGTATGGAGTGAGGAACAAGAAATCACACGAATGTGGGGGTGGAGGCCGTGCCCAAGGACAGTGGGTGCAAGGCCAGACATGTCCCCGCCTCGCTGACTAGAAACCCAGGCTCTGCGAGCTCTTGGAGAGCCCTCTTGAGGGCTTGGTCTGGAACCCACATTCTGGGCTTTTCCACCTGGCCAGGCGGGTTCCTAGGATCTCGACTCCTCTTCTTCCTCTCCCCCTCCTCCAGGTTGGTGCTCCCATCTGCACTGCTGGAGTACTTCAGAGGCGCACATGCTCTGCAGGAGGGCAACTGCTTGGCAAAGCCGCCATGCTTTCAAAGGGCAAGTGCACCTGGCTCTCCCGAGACGCTGGGCACTGAGCCTAGGAGGCAGCACACAGGATATCCCAGCACATCCTGGAACAGAGTGTGGAAGGCACCCACCCTCAGGACATCCTCTGCAGCTGTCTTGGAGAACATGCGGTGATGCTGACAGAGGGTTTCAGAGGCAGGTTAAATGCTGACCGACTCAGGGTCAGGAGGGTGGAAGCGAATGCCTGTGGTACTTTCAAATCCCAAAGCACTTTTTCCTGATGTGAGATTTTTTTTTTAATATTTATTTTTTTAGTTTTCGGCGGATACAACATCTTTGTTGGTATGTGGTGCTGAGGATCGAACCCCGGCCGCACGCAGGCCGGGCGAGCGCGCTACCGCTCGAGCCACATCCCCAGCCCCAGATGTGAGATTTTACGTGGGAAGTAATCCAAGTCTCAAGATTAAAAATCAGAGGCTCTCAGGATGATGGAACTCATACACAGTAGTGCATCAGAGCCATTAAATAATAGGCTGCAAGATGTGTATGAATTTTCTTTTGTTGTGTCATAAGTCATCACACTTGGTGGCTTAAAATGCCACACATTTGTGATGTTGAAGAAGGGCGTGGAGTGACCGAGCTCTCGGTTTAGAGTCTGCAAAGCCAGATCCCGGTGTTCAGGGCCTCTTCAGTTCACTCAGGCTGCAGTGAGTGGGATCCAGTAACCAGGTCCTGCTTTCCAGTGGCTGCTGCCGTGCCCCTCCCTCAGCTCTACCCCTGTGGCCCTGGGGTGGTGCCCAGCAGGGAGCTGCCCACCTGCATCCTCTCTGGACTTCCTTATGTCAGTGTGTCCCTTCTCCCCACTGGGTAGCAGTGACAGCCCAGGTGACATGTAGGTCCCGCTTCCACTCCCAGGGAGGGAGGGACAGGAGTCTGCTGACCCCAATGTGTGTGTATTCCAGCTGTGCTTCTGTGAGCCTCTTCAGGACCTGGACCAGAGTTGAATTAATAAGAGAGAACTAACTGAAATGAGTCCCCAGACTTTAAAATGTCTCTAGTTGGTTGTGTGGAGTTACTTTGGCACCCATTATAATTAAGCATAGATTTCCATAAATAAAAGGTAGTTTGTAACAGTAAAACAGGGCTGACAGGAAAACAGGAAAAGCAGGAAAACTTTGTCCAGTCATCTTAAGGACAGAGCTGACCTGTGCAAAGCAGCAGTTTACTGGATACCAGCCTAGTTTGTACTGAGCTAGATTTTATGGAGGACAAAACAAAAACACACCAGACAGCATCCTTTTTCTCAAACAGCTGAAAATATTCTGTGTTGTTGAGAAAATTCTACAACACACAACAGTATTAAGAAAAGCAGAATTATTAACATTTACCCCAGAGTGATTCTGAAACAACCTTGCAGAAAGTCATGGAAGTAGGAGACCAAGATTCAGTGAAATAAGAAGGAGAAGTATGAACCTACAGCAGTTCTAATGTCAGGAGAGGCTAGACTTGATCTGTCAGGAATCAGCTACCTGGGTCAGGCCACACCAGAGCCACAGGTGTGCACAGAGACCTTGCCCTCTCTGTGATCCAGGGCATCTTTCCCCACTTCCCTGGTAACTTTTCCCAACTCTCAATTGTACAAAATAACAATAATGAAAATGACTCAATAATCTTTTAAATTTTCTAAGCTCTTTCAACCTCTGTAGACCCTACGTTAATGCAAATCAAACTTGGGTGCATTGTACATTACCTACTGAAAAATAGTTTCAATTAGAAATTTAATTACACTGTCGAGGAAATGGAAGCGACAGTTTCTTTGAATTTCACACATTATGGAAACCTCCAAAGTGCTCTAAATCTGCTAATTGATTTCTGTACCTGTTATGTTTGATTAGGTGTATTTTATTGTCTTCTTGGTTTTAATTAACCCTGGGCTTGTCAGAATTCTTCCAACGACAAAGGATATATGATGAAGTGTGATAAACTCTATTAACAGGGGCTGACTCTTGTCAGTAATTGCTCTCATGCACAAGAGTTATTAGAAATTAGCACACAGAGAAGAGAAACTGTACTTTTGGTAACAATATTTATTGGAAGCCATAAATCTGTCGGTTGCCCTCTCTGTGCTACTGATAAGCAAATGTGAATTACCATAGGGTCCTACAGAGGGTCAATCATTCACTGGATGTCATATAAATATCCAGCGTGACAAAACTCTTGAAGAGTTATGAAGTCTGAGTGATAAGACTAAGAATTATACCAACGTCCCTAACTGCTCGCATACAGAGGGGATCCAGGGTGGAGTCGGTGGTGAAGCCCAGTGCACTGCTGAGGCTGAGCAGAGTCGCCCTGGTGTCTGTGCCATGGATAAAGGAGTAAGTTAACTGAGCACAGGGGGATCCTCTCCGATGGCTCAGATGGTCTTCATTCCTGAATCACGGCAGACAGCACTTCCTACCCAGATGGGCCATGCTGGTCTTTCTTTTAAAAAGGAAAAAGATGCTGCCTCAAAAACAGAAGAGGGACAAGAGTAGAGTCATTTGTCCAAACATTACCTTCTGTTCTCCTTAGAGCTTGACACCAGCAAAGTTGCTGGGTTTTCAACCCTGAAGACATTGGCAGAAATGCTGCCCTGCAACACACATGGATTCTGGCTCCACACAACATCGGGGCAGACCCCTGAACACCTGAAATGTGGCGCAGTCTTGTGTTTGGGTGACTCCCTGAACCCAGCTAGCAAACACTGTGAAGTCCACATCTCAGAAGCCACCTTTGGGCTACAGATCAAGGCAGTGGATTCTGAATGTACATACACAGATACAACCCACAAGCAGGTATATGTTCATGCAGGCATGTGTGCATACATATGTGTATGGTGTTTGTGGCATGTACAGATGTGTGTATACAAAAGTACATGTGTGTGGTGTGTGGATGCATGCATGCACATATGTGCTGATGCTATGTGTATATGTGGATGTATATGGTGTGTTGCATGTATGTGTACATGCATATGTGTAAATATATATCTGCGTATAGTATATGTGTATGCATATGCATGTAGTATGTGTATATCTGTGTGGTGTGCATGCACATGCATATGAGCACGTGTGGTATGTGTGGACACATACATGTGGCTTGTGTGCATGTACATGTATATGCATGTGTTTGTGTACCCCTGTGTAATGAACACATATATTTGTGTGCATGTATGTGTAAGGCATGTGTGTATGTGTGTGGTATACAGTGTGTATATATGAAGAAAGAGAAATTTGCATATCTTAAAAAGAGAATAGAAATTTGATATGTCCACTGAATTTTTTTTTAAATCTACCAGTTAACTGCTACAAAACAAAATTTAATAATTCTTAGAGGAAAGGTTTTGTAAGGTACTTATTTCAAAACAATCAGAAATAAATAAAGAAAAGATAGCATAAAACTCTAAATTTGTTAGAAATTTTAAAAAGTACTCCAGAGATGAGGGTATAGCTTACCTAACATGCTCAGGGCCCTGAGTTCAAATCCCAGCAGGAAGGAAGGAAGGAAGGGGAAAGAAAAATGGAAGGGAAGGAAAAAGAAAAGGTATTCGTATAAAACCACTGATCCAAAAGGAAGTCAAACTTGGAATTATAATCTCTCAAATAAAATTGAGAGAGTTTCATGTTATAATCTATACAAAATAACTAAATCTCTCCTCAGAGGAAATTTAGTAAATGTTATTTATTGATCTAAAATGTACTAAAATTTTAAAATGTCTATTTTGAAGAACAAATACTAAAGATACAGGAGCTAGAAACTTAATTTAGGAAGTTTAAAAAGGAAGATAAAGTTTTTTAAAAAAATTTAGTAGAGAGACTTAATAAAAATAAATGCCATAATTATCAAAACCAAAAATGTTAGCAAAGATTAATAATTCAAAAATCTGTTCATTTTAAGTACCTATTAAAAAACAGTCATCTCACAATCCTGTTTAAGGGATAAAGATGGGGAGAGGACTTTAAAACTCAGGAAAGAACATACTGCCAGAGTATAGTAGTAAAATGAAATTCAATGGAAATGACCTGAGTAGAAATAGAAAACATGAACAATCCCAGACACCACGGGAGAGTTTGGGAAAACCCAAGTCTGACATTGATATTCAGCCTTGTTTAAACTGCTTTAAACCAGGGAAAACACGGACAGTTGTTTATCTTATCAAACTTCTCAAATTTTGGGAAGAAAAAATGCCAGCTGGTGTGGGGGAAAGCAAATGAGCATCAACAACCACCACCACCAAAAGTACATGCAAGTCGCGAGCACACGAGCTGTTGTCCACAAAGGTCAAGTTCTTAAGAAAGACTCAGACTTTCCTTTTCACACTGAATGCTAGATGACAATAGGTCAATAATTACTGTGCACAGAGGAAATGGCAATAGTTCAATATTACACATTCAGTAAGTTATTCAAATGTGAACATGATCAAGGTGTCATTTATGTACCAATCACAAGAACATTTATATCAATCATGAACTATTAAGAAATGAATGCACATAAAACAGTAAAGATGAAAATGCTGTGAACTTAACACTGATTTAAGTGAGAGTTGAAATACACTTTGAAAAAAGGAGAGAAATTTTTCTCATATAATAATAATAATTAATAATAAAAACCCACAAGCTGGGGTGTCCTGGGAAGATGGCAGCTTGCTGTGCTGCTGGGCATGGTAGTGTCCAAGTGCTGGACCCTCGGGCTTCAGATGCCTTTTCTTCTTGATCTACTCCCATTTCTTTTATAATATCCTGTTTTAGTCAGCTTTTCAACTGCTGCAACTAAAATATCTGAACAGAAAAACTGTACAGGAGGAAAAGTTATTTATTGATCTAAAATTTACTCCAGGGGCGCAAGGTTTCAGAGGTCTTAGTCCGTAGGAGGCTGGCTCCATTCCTTGGGGCTTGAGGTGACAGAACATCATGGTGGAAGAGTAAGGCAGATCATGATCAGAAAGCACAGAGAGCGAGGTCTCCATCTATCAAATATAAATACGTACCCAAAGCCACGCCCCAACTCCCACCTCCTCCAGCCACAACCCACCACTTCAGTTACCACTCAGTTAATCCCTACCAGGGATTAATTCACTGATTGGGTTAAGACTCTCACAACTGAATGATTTTTCCTCTGAACCTTCTTGCATTGTCTCACACGTGAGCTTTTGGAGGATACCTCACATCCACACCATGACACTTCCCTGGACTCACTGTCTTCCAGCCCAGACCTCCTCCTTTGCTTTGGCTTTATAGATTCCATCTCCTGGCCCACCTCTCCATCTGCATCTTTAAAAAGCATCTCAGATTGGAGACAATCCAGCCAGATGCAGGCTTCCAGCAGCACCAGTCGTCCACGACCAATCCATCAGCAAGTCCCTTCATGATCGAGATGTCATTTATGTACCAATCACAAGAACATTCATATCAATCATGAACTATTGAGAAATGAAGGCACATAAAGTAGTAAAGAGGAAAATGCTGTGAACTTAATGCTGACTTAAGTGAGGGTTGAAATCATTTTGAAAGAAGGAGAGAAATTTTCCTCATACAATAATAATAATTAATAATATCAATCACCACCTGCACCTTTCCCCTAGGTCACTCTTGGAACTCCCAATATGTCTCCTTCCTGCTACATTCTCCACCCAGGACTCAGGACCTTTCTCAAGCATGCCACACCCTGCCCCTGCTCAGCTCCTTGCCTGGGCTTCTCCCCCAGAGACAAACCAAGCCCCAGGAACCCTGCACCACCTGGCCCCGCCTCCTGGCCTCAGCCTCAGCTCCTGGCAAACAGATTCCCACTCCGGGAATTTCACCCACTGTTTTCTCTACTGGGAATGCTGTCCCTCAAATCTCACCATGTCGGATTAGGCCCCTGCTTCCTCAGCAAGACCCTTAAAGTGCAAGAAATGAAATCAAGAATCAAAAAATGGCACAAATTCAAACTAAGAAACTTTTTCTCAGCAAAAGAAACAATGAAGTGAAGAGAGCGCCTACAGAGTGGGAGCAAATTTTTACCACAAATACATCAGATAGAGAATTAATCTCCAGGATATATAAAAATAGCTTAATACCAAAACAAACAATCCAATCAATAAATGGGCCAAGGAACTGAATAGACACTTCTCAGAAGATGATATACAATGAATCAACATATATACATAAAATGTCCAAATCTCTAGCAATTTGAGAAATGCAAATCAAAACTACTCTAAGATTTCATCTCACTCCAGTCAGAACAGCAGTTATCAAGAATACAAGCAACAACAAGTGTTGGTGAGGATGTAGGGGGAAAGGTACACTCATACATGGCTGGTGGGACTGCAAATTGGTGCCACTAATCTGGAAAACAGTATGCAGATTCCTTAGAAAACCTGAAATGGAACCATCACTTGACCCAGCTATCCCACTCCTCAGCCTATACCCAGAGAATTTAAAAATAGCATACAACAGTGATGCGGCCATATCAATAATTCATTCACAACAGCTAAACTGTGGAACCAACCTAGATGCCCTTCAGTAGATGAAGGATAAAGAAACTGTGGTATATATACATAATGGAATATTACTCAGCATTAAAAGGGAATTAAATTATGGTATTTGCAGGTAAATGGAGGGAGAATATCATACTAATTGAAGTAAACCCACCCAAAAAACCAAAGGCCAAACGTTTTCTCTGATAAGTGACTGATAATCCATAATGGGGGCATGGGATGAGTGGAGAAATTTTGGATTGGGCAAAGGGAAGGGAGGGTGGGAAGGGGGAATGGGGGTGGGAAGGATGGTGGAATGAGATGGACATCATTACCCTAGGTACATGTATGATTGCATGAATGGTGTGACTCTACTTTGTGCATCGTGAGAGAAGTGACAAATTATGCTCCATTTGTGTACAACGAATCAAAGAGCATTCTGCTGTCACGTATAACTGATTAGAAAAAAAAAAGAACACAAGCAGAGTCAACTGGTCTTGGGGCCTTCCTATAAAGTCATCTTTCAGGAGGCATCTTCCAAGTTAAAGTGTAACCCCATTACTACCAGACATTCAATTTGCTTTCAGATATTTATTGGCTGGCTGACCCCACTTACAGGAAAACCATCTGGGCAGAGAAACTCTGCTGGATTCCCAGTGCTTATGATAGTGCCTACAACAGTAGCACCCCATATTTATTTACTAAATGAACAAATAAAGTCATTACTTGCAGTACACAGGGTGCTGCACTCTTGAGAGTAGTGTTGACTGGGTGCTGATGCTGCAAGAGACGTGTCAAGCAGGCTCAGGGAATGTGGGTTAAACAAAGTGACTCAGTTTCCTGATTCATTCAATGCATGCTTACAGAGTGCCTACCATTTGTCTAGAATTGCAGGTACATGGCTCTATTAGTGAACAAGACCAGCAGCTTCCTGCTTTGACAGAAGTTGCAGTACAGTCAAGAAGACGGCCATTAATCAAATCCCCACATGAACAATTGTCATTACGACCAGTGACAAGTGATGTTGAGGAAAGACACAAAACACTCTGAAAAGGTATGTGACCTAGACCTGATCTACAGCCTTGAGGCTTCCATGGTGAAAGAGTGTTTTACTTGTGGACTAGAAGAATAATGAGAGATCATTCATGTGCAGAGTTGGAGGAAAGAGCTCTGGGCAGAAGGAAGGTCTCAGAGAAGGCCTAGGCAAGAGGAAAGTTGGTGCATTCACAGAGTCCATCAGAGAGTGGGCTATGAGGCTGGTGTGCAGGATTGGGACTTGCTCTGAAAGAAAGGGGGACCCCTGGGGAGATTAAGAGGATTTTTTCAGAACCCTTAAAATGTAAACATGAATTTATTTGATTATGAAATAAATTTATTTGATTATGAAAACCACTTTATATAGAACTTCTCAATAGGATTATTATTCTAAACTGAATTAATATTTTGGAAAATCTCTACTAAAGAGAAAATTATTGAAGGAAACATTTTAAGTAGAAAAATAGAAAGCATTAAAAAAAACAGAGATGAGACTTTACAAAACAGTTGGTCCCACAAATGTATACGGATGACACTACTGTCATAGAGAAAACTCACACTTTGGCTCCAAAGCCAAAACCAGCTTTGTGATGTCTACAAAGATGAATTTAATAGAACTACCACATGACTGTTTTTCCACTCCCAATTAGTTACTCAGTAGGAATGAAAACATGTATGTCCACATCAAGACTTACAAAAGTTCATAAAACATTTATTACAGCAAAACCTACAAACTACCCAAATGTCTATTAAAAAGCCTGTGGTCCATCCACATAGCAGAATGTCATAGCACTGAGAAACCAACCACCGTCTCATGCAGAAAGAGGCAACTCAGAGCATCATGAGTCCACAGATAAAACAGATGTACTGTATGATTCTACTTACAGAAAGTATGACATCAAGTGTAGCCATCTGTGGAGATCCGGGACACCCTGGAAACTAAGGTGAAGACAAGATGGAGGCACAGAAGACTGGTTGTTTCCGGGCAGGATGAGCGGGCTCTGCATCCTGAGGGTGGCAGTGGCTTTGTCGGCATCCCCATGTTCCTCAGAACTCGTCTTTGCACTTAACAGGGAGATGGTTGATTTTATATAAGGAGTTAGCTAAAAGTGCATGCTTTCACCACCGCTGAGAACCAGGATTCCACACGATGCCCAAGCACAGAGGGGAAGATGCTCAGCACATAAGGCCCTGGGTTCTATTGACACCAATCATCCATGTGCTTGCATGGATATGTGGAAAGTGTACCTGATGCCTGCAGTTGGTCACAAAGGAAGTGAATTCTAGAACTGTCTTAAAGTAAAGCCAGAAAGCAACAAGAAAAGGCAACAGCAAAGGTGGACAACTCGAAAAATGTAAATACTGATGTCCAAGAGGAGATGAAAGACAAAAACAAGGGCTGGGGAATGTGGCTCAATGGTAACACAATCGCCTGGCATGCGTGGGGCGCTGGGTTCCATCCTCAGCACCACATAAAAATAAAATAAAGATGTTGTGTTCACCGAAAACTGAAAAATAAATATTAAAAAAAATCTCTCTCCCTCTCCCTCCTCTCTCTCTCTAAAAAAAAAAAAGACAAAAACAAGGGAACAAAAATACCCAAAGTTTATAATCACAAGTATATTTACAACCAAAAGAATTAAAATATATAAAATTAAAATGTATAAAATAAACAGTATAACAATTCATTGAACACAGATGGAATGGACCATCTCCAAGAAAGCCTAAGCCATCAAAAGCCACTACAGACATGAGAGAATGTCTTTTTAATTTTTTTTTTTTTTTTTTTTTTTTTTTTTGGTGGTGCTAGAGATGGAATCCAGGGCCTTGTGCATGCGAGGCAAGCACTCTACCAACTGAGCTCTATCCCCAGCCCAGGAAAGGAGGTCTTCACACAGCAGCAAGAGAAAGGTGAAGGCAAGCAGGAAGCAGAAATGAGACCCACATCACTAAAAATGTCAATCCCAAGTCCAGGTGGACATTAGCAAAATGTGATGCATAAAGATTATTCATGACCAGGTTGAATCTATTCCAAGAAGTTTAGATAGGATCAGAAATAGCAATAAAACAAACAAACAAACAAACAAAGCTGTTGTTTGGTGGGTTTTTACCTTTAATTTGTTAATGTTATTTAAAAGGAAAAATTTGAACAATAAAATTCTAAATATATTTAATAAACAATGATTAAAATTTTAAGGAAAATAGTAATATAATGAAAATGCAAAAAAAAACAGAATAAAGATCATGAAGTTGGAAATCACTGAAAATCAAAATTATAGAGAAATAGTGGATGTATTTCCATGAAGGTGAAACAGAGAGATGCCTGCTCATCACTGAATGGAATGTCTGCTGACATAAACAGAGAGGGATGTGTGCTTGCAAACATGCATATACACACAGTTCTAGAGTCAACCAAACTCAATGCTGCTGCGCCGAGGACTATTCAGAGGCTGCAGTGGTGGCTAGACACAGGACTAAACAGCTTTTTTAGGTGCTTGTGTTAGAAATCAAACACATGCTTGTGAGCAGCTTGGCAAGATGACCTTTCTGCAGAAGGGTGTGCTACCGAACAAAGTCTGGCCATCAAGCACACCTGGGTGGGCAGTCCACCTGGTTTTATCCCTAACATTACAGCACTGCCCCTTGCTCTGACAGGAGGAGCGCAGAGTCACAATCTACACAATAGGCTAATTTTAAAACTGGGGTGGCAGAGGGAAGGACATAGTTAAGATGGCTACAATTGGATCTTAGACTTTCCAATTAAGACTAAATACTACATTCTGAAAATGGAACACTGGACTTTCTACTTCTCATACTAGAGAACCAGGTAAAAGCCACAACAAAAAAGGTTATCCCATTCATGCACAGCAGCAGAAGGACAAAGTATCCAGAAATAGTTTTCCACAAGGAAATGTGCAGAAATAGTGAAAAGAAAAACACAAGACCTTATGTAATATTTTTAAATTTTAGCATTTATGCTTAGTCCTTTCAGCATTTATTTTCACATAAGGTATAAAACAGCAACCTAGTTTTTGTCTTCTCAAAATAGGTCATGGACTCTGCATCCGCATGACCTATTCCCATCATTCTGAAACATCAGATTTTTAGTGTAATACATTCATATGTACTTCAATATTTTTAAGCTCTGCCTCTGCTCTATTTGCATATGTAAACTGATAATATATTCATTTTCAAGAGAAAATGTTTTTGTGAGAGGATTTCTATCCACTGGTTGATAATCCCTATAAATAATATAAAGGAAAAATTATTGGGGTTATCATTAAACAGACTTGAGAATTCTGGAGCCAGGTGGTCTTTTTCCATTTGAAAAATCCTGTGTATGTGAGTTGGAGATGTGTATTCCTCTAGTGTCAGCATGCCTACCTCCTGACCACCTTCTTTGTGATTCTGTTATTAGATATAATGAGAAGTGGATCTTACAGACAGTGCCTACCTTCTGTGCTCACTGACCTAATTTGGAGACTAGCAAGTTGTTGCTCAGCTTTTAAAACACTGGTGACTCTCTCCTGAGGGTCTTAAAATGCCAGTGCCAGGTGCTGCCCACTGCCATACAGGCCGGCTCAGCATTTACAGGCCATTTCAATGCGTCCCTAGGCTGAGGCTAGCAGTTCTGTCAGTCTGTCCCCCAGGTAACCAGGGGTTCCACCAGGAAGGAAAGGTCCTGCCTGTTTAATTTTGATTTGCTCTGGAAAGTATGCACACATCAATTTTTGTGAGCTCAAATAAGACTGCTTGATTCCCCAATAACTGCTGCACAGAGAAGGCACACAGATGGGGCTCTTCTTGTTCTTGGGAAGACCAGTGCACATGCACCAGAGGACTCCTCCTGTGAATCCCAGCAGAACCTTCCTGTCAGGTCAAGGACTCTGCCTGTCTCCTGGTGCACTCCAGTATTCAGAAAACTTACATTTGAAAACCAGACCAATTCGTCCAGAAGCAGAAAACAATGCAACATTTCACAGGTAGTCCAGTGTATCATCACGTTAACATGATATTCTCTCAAACACAGCTTGGACCTTATTTTCAAAGTGATAAATACATAAGGAAAGCCATGAGAATTGTTTTGTCTTCAGTAACTAAACATTTTTTTTCCAGAACTACTTTTCAAGGAATACTTGAACCAAGCACCCTTGATTTTTAGGGATGAGAGATGTGACCACCAATATAGTTTTGGCCAAATACCAGTTGCATGGAACAGGATTGGACAGTCTTGTGGTGGTTGCCACCTCAGCTGTCCAGGCTGTCCACCTCTGGAGGGGCTAGAACCTCATGATTTTGTTTTTAATCAGGATTGATGCCACTGACCTGGCATCAGTTGCTTCCTGAATTTACTGGGAAAAGTGAACTGGCAAAGTAAAATGATCTAACGTACTTAGCCTGCTTATTTTAAAACATCTACTAGGTGGAGAGAGAAGCCTGCTATGTGTAACAGTCCACTAGACAGACTTTCATCACCAAGGTCTAGGGCCAATGTGAGAGCAAAGCATTCAGCTGGAAACCATCTGCAGACTGTGCATTGTATCTGAGGTCACGTGAGGTGCAGGAGATTAACCACGAGATTCCACCCTACGAGTTTTGTAGCCGTCTTTCCAAGGCTCAGACCCTGGGGAACAGATTTTGGATTCCAGCAGGTAGGAGAAGATGCAAGGGGCAGCTACAATCATATACATGCTTTATTCGGAGGTGGTAGCAGCCCCCAGGCCCAGCTCCAGCTTCAACTCCAAGTCAGCCTGAAGTATTCCACAGGTCTTTCTTATATGCAGGCCAAAGAAGGTTCACTGCCAACAGGTTACATCAGTGGGCACATGATCACAGGCAAATCTGTATGACCTTGGGTACACAGGCTGAGTCAGGATGTTCTTGACCTTGGCTACATACTACAAATAGCCTACTGGAAGACTTGGCGAGGGAGCCTGACTACAGCCATTTGGGGCCTGCTCTATAATACCCTAATAGGAAAAGTGATGAACTCATGAAGAGAGAAGCTTCACTAATGCGTACAGGTTAAATGGTGATGAACAGAGCTGAGAAGTGGTATCGGAGGAAGAAGCTGCCTCGTGTAGACTGGAGCAAAACACCAAAATTCTCCAAGCCTCAGTTTTCCCGTCTGGGAAAAGGGGAATATGGAATCTACTTAGAGAGGGTACTGTGAGAATTTAGACGAGATACTTCATGTGAGGTGTCCACCTGCTAGGTGACATTGAACAAACATCAGCCATTATAGGTTGCTTTTGATGTAGAACATGCCATGGCACAACCACTAAGTAAGAAAAAGGAAATGGACTATGCAGAGACTGTGGACAGAAGAGTAAATACAAATAGCAAACTAAACAGAAGAATCTGTACATCTTCACTCATAGAAAATAAAAAGTAGAATGAGAGGCGTTTCCTGACCACCAAGTTTACCATTTATCTAAAGCTTGCTGTGGTGAGCTCATGGTCAGGAGCCACTCTGGCTCATACATGTTATCTTTTTGGAAGAAGCCTGTCAGTGCCTCCAGGCCTTTGAAACACGCATGAGGATGCTGGCCCCATACTCTGTCTCTAGTTTGGAGGTGCCCATTGTACTGCCCTACATAAGTGTAAAAAACTAAAAGCAACATATAGGAAAATGGCAAAGTTTTAAGTTACATTAATAGGATACCTCCTAGAGTGGGAAACATGCTTGGCAACAATGTTTAAATAATAGGGCTCTGGTTAAAACATTAACCCATCTTGTCCCATTGTCCCAGATGTGAAACACCTATAAAACTCGTAAGGCAGGAAAATCGGGAGTTCAAAGCCACCCTCAGCAAGGGTGAGGTCTGAGCAATTCAGTGAGACCCTGTCTCTAAATAATACAAAATAGGGCTGAGGACATGGTTCAGTGGTTGAGTGCCCCTGAGTTCCCTCTCCGATACCAAAAAAAGAAAACTGTAAACATAATATATAATAATATAATAATATTATGACAATTATAATATTAATACTGATTAAGATAATAATATATCAGCTCTAGATTATAATTTCAAACCTATTTTAAGGCACCTGAGTCAATTTTGTTGCAATATTTGTAGAACTGCATGGGTTAAGGGAAAATAGGATGCAAATTTGTAACTGGGGTCCTCCTATTTACCATCTCTACGCAGGAGTAAGCTGGTTGGGTTTAACAAATTACCCCCAAAACTTGTGGTTTAAGAACAATTCATGTAGCTGGTGATTGTACAGCAGAGGGCTGAGGCTGGGCAGGGCTCTCAAGGGAAGCTTTGACTAGCCAAAGGTGGTCTGAGAGCTAGATGGACAAGGTGGCTACTGCAGGTCTCAGACCTTTCTTCAGCTAGCAGCACCGTCCCTGTGATGTGTGGGAAAGGGAGAAGGACTGCAGGCTCACATCGAACCCTGGCTGGCACCATGTTCTACGAGGCCCATGCAGGTGATGGACACATGGCAGATGGACAGAGTATAGGCAGGCCAGGGCAGTTGTTACAGTCAGCTCTTAGCCTGTACAGGAGAAAGGTTTGAAAGTCAGTATGTCAAAATATTCACATTGTACTTGGTTAAATTATTGGTAATCTTTAGTTATATTTTTCCATCTTTCACCTTTTCTACAAAAAGATTATTTTTTATAAATGTATAAAATTAAATATTTTAAAACATGTATCTGCCATATATGCATTTGGTAGTACAGACCTGTCAAAGCCTCTTGCGCCACAGAGAAAGACCTCCAAGCACTTTCTTGGTGGAAGCCAGAGGCCTCTGAAAGGGCTCTCAGGTGCTGCAGGACGAGAAGGGTTCAGCTCAGCCAGGACAGGTGAGGACTCTCCAGGCAGAACCCACTTGGGGGAATGGTATGGTGCTAATAAAACCAGAAGGTAAAATAATGGCAAGCCTCAGACCTAGGGAGGATCTGAGAGAACCGAGAGGCTGGGCATGTCTGGGGACATGCCAGGAGGAGGCAGAAGGAGCACCCCAGAGGGGAGCTGTGGCAGTGTAGACCCCATCCTTGCAAGCTCAGAGCTGGCTGATTCAAAGGAGGCTCCTCCTCATGGTTCTAAAGTGCACTGTGGTGGACCCAGGTGCCACAGGGGAGTTTTCTCTAAGCTCAAGTCAATACTGACAGAAAATTTGGAGCAACAGTAAGAGGCTGGCCATCTATTTTCTCAGCAACCCCAGAAGTCTCTCCCTTCTTTGTCAGGCAGAGAGAACCCAGGCAACTGTCTTGATAGGGAGGATTTTTAGAGCAGAATTAATAAGCACCTGCTGATTAAATTTGGGCTATAAAATTGCCATATAGCTGTCACAGTTCTCATGACCATGGTGTACATTATGTGCTTTCTAATGAGGTGCTTAATTAAAAGGAGGGCCTAGATATGCAAATTCCTAGGTCCCGTCAATCAGCCGGTTGTTTATGACTTAAGAGAGGGTCCCTTGGTCCCCAGTGTGTTGTGGTATTCAATGTAGTTTGTGGCCCCTTGACAAGGAGATGTTAACTTCTGCACTCCTGAGAACTGAGTTTATGGTCTCCCCAGCACCTGGCCCCATCAAAGATAAACACAGCAACCACCCTGAGTTGCTATTCCCAGGAAGATGAGCTTGGAGAAAGGCCAGGAGAGGAAAGACGGTCACCAACTTCAAGCTGCCTTCCTCCCAGCACAGCTCCCAGGATTTTCCTTTCTCAGGTCTCAGCAACCCAACATTTGTGTTTTGGGGAAAGCCACAGGCACTTCTGATAGTAAGCATGAATTTGTTTCTCCAGATTTCTGTGGTTTCACAACTATGGGCAGAGATGACTGGGAGAAATGGTATTTTTCTCTTAATGATGAATTAATTTTAATTAGGGTTCCTAGATTTAGCAAATA
This sequence comes from Ictidomys tridecemlineatus, assembly GCF_052094955.1. NCBI lineage: Eukaryota > Metazoa > Chordata > Mammalia > Rodentia > Sciuridae > Ictidomys > Ictidomys tridecemlineatus. Next base: position 249,651 of record NC_135486.1, on the reverse strand, counting down.
AGAAGTAAAGCATGTCCAGTTAAATTTGAATTTTGTAAGAAAACAAATAAAAGTAGGGGCATACTCATACTAAAAAAGTATTCACCGTTTGTTCAGGAATCTGTTTAACCGGAGTCCTGTATTGACCTACTCACACAAGTTGTGCGGCTTCATGAGGACTCTAACTCCTTCTGCAGATACTGTAGGACTTACAGTGGGCCTTGGAAGGTGCCTGGTGGGGAGATGTGCTGTCCAGGCCCCTGGACCACACAGCAGAGGCAGAGCCGGTCCTCCTGTGTTCCAGCTGGGTCATCTCCATCAGAACCCCTGAAATGCTTTGGTTGGGAAAGTCATTTAATGAATTTCATCCTCTTTCAAGTGATTCCATGGAACTTTATGTAGCATACCAAGAGACAAATAAGCTTGTTTAAGCAAAACTACAAATTATTTAACTTGCTAATTTGAAAGTCAACGTTTTAACTGTTAGCAGCTACCCAATCCATTGTACAATGATGTTGAAACTTTTTTAAAATCAGGACTTTATGAAAATATAAAAATATGAACTGCAAATTACAATATTCACTTTAAGGAACATAACTAACTCAGGAAGAACTCTCTATACATCAAATAGAGCAAACATAAAAAAGAATTTGGACACTCATCTTCAATTCCTTTCTCATTAAGAAATTAGGGAAAAAAAAAAAAAACGCCTTTAGTTGGCAAGGCTTGGAGAAACATGAACCTCTGATGTGAGGAGAGCCAGGTTTCTCTTCTCTCTGGACCTAATTCTGGAGACTCCACCACATGCTGCACACCTCCTTGCTCCACAGTGGTCTCTCGGGAGGGGGCTTCCCTGCACCAAGGTCCCTGCCACCAGGTGCAGGTGCATCTTCGTCTCTGCTACTGCTCATGGTCTGTCCTTGGCTGAGTGCTGAGTGTCTTCCAAGAGTACCACCTAGGCTGCTGCTGCTTCCAGGACATTCTGCCAAATGCATACTAATCACTTCCCACCCAGGAACAGCTTTCCCACTCATCTGCGTGGTGCCAAGCTCAGCTCTCGAGTGCACAGTGCCCATGCAACCAGCATCTCAGACTGTCCACGTGCTGGGGCCCGAGGGTGCTCCTCCATCCTCTCAGAAGGAAGTGCCCTTGGATCTGCTCTGAGGGTAGGTTCTCCCCCACAGAGCGTGGGTTCCTTATTCCCTCCTTCTTTCATTCATTCTCCCACAGATCATTGCTGAACACCTACTAGTGTCAGGCATAACCAGGCCCTGGAAATAGGACTACAAACAAAAGAAGCATGGGCTCTGTATCTTTTGGCAATTCCAGGAGTGTGGAATGCTTTGATAGCAGAAGAAAATATGTGAGGACTCCATAGGGGGTCCTGGTTAGGAAAGACCTCCTAAGCATTCAAAGGAGAGAGAATGTGTGTTTGTGTGTGTGCATGTGTGTGTGGCGGGGGTAAAACTATGTGTGCTAAAGGTGCTGAGGGATGGAGAAGGAACCTGGTGTATTAATGAAAATAATCGGTGTCTAAGGGAGGCTTCAGGAGACCAAAGAGCCCCTGGATAGGCCTCTGCGTGTCAGCGCGTCACCCAGAGGTTCCACAAGCATGCAGACAGGCCACTGCACACCAGGGAGTGTTCCCGCCTGCATCTGAGTGTGGGTTTGAGTGCAGCCAGCAGTAAGAAGGAGCTTAATTTCTTTTGGAGGAAGATGGACAGCAAACAGATAACCTCATGTATTGTAAACTTGTTTTCAGGTAAAAGATAGCAACTGAGTGGTTGGGAGTGGGGCTCTTTCTACCAGTGTGGTCAGGGCTTATTTTTGCAGATGGAACATTTGTGGTGAGTCTTCAGGTGTAGAAGCTGTAGCAAGCACAAAGCTGGAGGCAAGAATGTCCCGAGAAAGAAACCCAGAGCCTCAGGATCTAAGGTGAGGAGTTTGGCCTGTATCCTGTATTTCCCCAGTGGAAAAACAGAAATCTTTAAAGTCAATGAGTAAAACTTTGTAAAAACAGTGAATGCTGTGGCTTGGCTGGATCTGGATCAGAGGCACAGCCTACCTGGTAGGTACAAGGGGAAGAAAAAAGATGGGTTCCAGAGATACCTAAAAGAGTCTATTGGTGGGCTTGCTGATTGAATCGTGTGGGGATGGGGAAGACATGAGGAAAGGCTCTCGTCTGCTGGGTGGGCCCCTGATGGCAGCCCTTCCTCTGAGAAGCTGTCTCTGGCATGTTGGATTTGAGATGTTCATGGTGCACCTCAGCAGGAGGCCCAGAGGCACCATGTACCTGGGTCTGGAGCTCACAAGAAAGGTCTGGGCTGGACTTGTAGACAAGGGGAAGCGAGTCATGAACTCTGGTCCTCCTACACAGCCCAGAGAAGTGCTAAGCTGTAGCTGTTTGGAATGGGGTACTCCGTGACACACTGAGTGTGTGAGCCCCATGCTGGTGATAACCAGGTAACAGAGTGCGTGTGACAAGCACCTGCAGATGGGGAAATTGTGATGAGCTTTCATTCCTGGGCCCAAGGAGTTCCCAGATGTGGTGGTTTGTGTGCACAGCAAAACAGTGGTGACTGGAGCATGAAGAGATGGGCCAGGGTAGTGTGGAGGCACAGGGAGGGGGCAGTGGCCACACTATGGAACAGGGTAGAAAGAGACATGGACACAAGATTGTGGGTGAAATTCCCATCTCCAGGATACAGACAGCTTGAAGCAACACTATTAACCTCACCAGTACTCAGGACACAGCCCTTAGGGTTCTAACATTCTCTGGGCCAATGGACATTTTGAAACTAATTTCAAACACTATGAAATGAAAGCTTTATATGTTATTGATGCAAAATAATTAAAGATCAGCTCACTGCCACCTGCTCCAGATTGTAGCTGCCTGGGATCTAAACTCTGAGGTAGGAAGACAGAGATCCTCTTAGACACTGTAGATAACCTGTCTTGAACACTCTGGCTAAAGACGTGGCCACTGTGTCCAGCTGGAGATCCTGGAAATCTAGGTGAATGGATATTCCTCCCCCACATGACAGCAATGGTCACAAAGTCCCAGGAGCAGCCCTGGCACCCAGGAGGTGCGTGGGATGCCCTGAGCACTCTTTTGCACCTGCCAGCACTGATACCCACATCTGGGACTTCTGGACCCGTGGCAGGTTTGAAGATCGTGGGGCAACAACCCTCAACTTCCCCAGTTCATTATGTTCATGGTGTCGCCATGAGCAAGCTCCATAAAAAGACAGTGTGTGCAAAGCCACATTGCCTGTGGAGCAAATAGCGTTTCCCATGTGACCAATGCAAATTATGTAAGAAAACGATGCACAGAAACCACCTCAATAGCCAAAGATTAGATTAATTAGCAGAGATTGTTCAGAACCTAGGGGTAAGGTTAAAAGTACTAACTTTTCAACTGTTTCTAATTCTAACAATGTAATATTATTTAATATTATTTACAGTGCTTAAAAATCCCAACTGAAACCACATTCATTTTCATTAATTCACATTAATTTTCCAAGTAATCAGTATACTTGCTGATTAACCTCAGCTCGCGTCTGCAGTTGTTCTGCTGCACTGACTGCAGGCTCAAGCCTATGCTGTTGGTGGCACAGGACCAGGAATAGGGAAGGAGGCCTCCACAGCTTTGGGCACACCAAGAGGGATAAGGAGGGACCAGGCTTTCAGAGGCAGGCCACACCCAGGTAAAGCAAGTGAATGTGAACATTGTGGCTTCAGGTGAAAGGTCTGCATGCGTAGTGTTTGGCACCTGACAGATGGTCCTGCTCTCACAGGATCTATGAGATTTCCATGCAGCTACTGCCCAGCTGAGACTAGAATCATCCAGACTCCTGAAGCAGGGGAAGCTCAGATCTGTTTCCCGATGAGTGAACTTGGAGTTAAGAAGTGTCTGTCCTCCTTGCCCAACTCCTTCAGGCCAGACCCTTGCTGAGCAGCAGAAATCGTGAGGGAGCTCTAAATTCTGATCCTGGGTGATTTTATCTCCTGGATACCTTCTTGTGAGCCACAGGAAGAACAGAGTTATGGTGGCATGTGCTTCTTGTTCTAAGATATCAGTAAATGTAAACCTCTCACAACCAACCAAACATTCATTACCTTGTACCAAACAAATCTGGGCACTTCATAATCAGGTCTATAGAATGAGAGGAGATTCACCTCTGAGACAGCATGGGGACTGGGTTTCCTCTGAGTCCAGGCCCTCTGAAGGATGGAAGACCCCTCTCACTACCCTACAAAACCCTGCTGCCAAGTCATGCCAATAGACTTTTAAATCTGGAGCAAGCCAAGTATAGTTTAGTACATTTTTAAAAATTTAAATTGTTACCATAAAAAGGAGCCTCTTCTTTGTCACAGCTGGAAGTTCTCTCTGACATGCAACTGAGTCACAAACTGTGCTTCAGAGAGGGAGACTTCTGCACTCCTCTTTGATCTGATTTTCCCTATTTAATAGACAATTATAGACTCTTTAAATCCCAAATGTTGAGAGCAAATAATTACCAATAGCAATTTTAGAATAAAGCCAATCCAAATGAGTTCAGTTAAATTATGCCATACTAAGTAGAGGTGGTTTTTATTTAAACAAGGATAGCTAGCACAAACCCCAAACAATCCTTACACTGCCTCAAATTCCTCCTGACAGCTGCCTGTTAAACTTCTGACCTGTTGGTAAAAATCTGCACACCATCTACCAAAGGGACACACACGATTGCAAACTTCTGTACTAAGGACATTGAATAAATTATTTCTTTAAGATCATACGGCAGATCTATAATTAATTAAACTCGCCATGATATTACGGCAAAATAATTTAGCTTTTCTAAAAAGGTAAATGTAATTTGCCGATCTGGTATTTGGAAGAATGCTTTGCCCAAAATCAATTCCTTTAGTTTCTAGAGAATAGAAACTAGAGGCAATCTCATTTTAATTATATCTTTTTATTGCTAACAAAGGAATGATTTATGCAATTAAATTAACTGGCTAGAAAATTATTCTCAGCTGGGCTGCCCTAATTCTTCGCTTTCTGAATTGCAGGCTCTTACACTTTTCAATGTAGATTAATTTTTCTGATATGCAAACAATGCCTCTTGTGTTCATCTTTTCCATTTTTTTAATTCAAAAGTATCCTTTTCTTCTTGCCAACGACATGAGTAATATTTGTTGAACTGTTGGGCTCTGACTAGTTTTTATTCTTAATGTTAAAAGATGAAAAAGATCTTTTCTTTCTGATCTCATTATTCCAGAACAGAGCAAGATTTGAGGGTCTCTTATCTGTAGTGCTGGAATAGCAGCAAAAGCATGGGAAGAGCTGCAGAAGTGCCTAGGGCTGCAGAGTGAGATGGCAGACAGCAGTATCAGCAGCCTTGGGGTGACCAATGAGCAGTGTCCCACATCTAAGTCCCAGTCTGCCCCACTTACTCCTGCAAAGTGCACCAGGTACACAGTGTGGAGTGGCCTCAGTGAGCAAGACACGAAAGGGGAAGCAGTGTCAGGACTTCAAATGTGTTCTGCCTGCCCTCGAGTGGCAGATGACCCGGCAGGCAACTTCTGGTAGAAATCTTTGAAAGACCCACTTCTGTATTTGTTGATGAAAGACAGAATGGCAACACTATTAAGGGATCTATGGCATTATTTATTAATGGATTCAGATTATTTAAAAATATTTCATATTACTCCATAGTCCATATTACTCATTCTTTCAAGGTAACATTGAAGGGATGAAAAGTAAGTAGGCTGGAAATTGTTAAGATGCAAAGAGAGTGATGGAAAAGAAACTGTTATGATGCAGATGTGAGGTGTCCCCAAAAGCTCATGGGTGAGACAATGCAAGAGAACTAGTTAGAGCTGGAGTGACGGGATTCCAGAACCTGTCAGTGGGTAAATCCATTTGAGTGGATTAACTAAGTGGTGACTGTAGGCAGGTGGGGTGTGGCTGGAGGAGGTGGGTCACTGGGGGCATGCCCCTGAGTACTTTGTCCCTTGTGAGCACAGCTCTCTCTGCTTCCTGATTACCCAGTTCAGATCTGCTATCCTCCTTCACACCCTTCTGCCATGACTGCTGCCTCACCTGAGGCTGAGAGCAACACGGACAGCTGTCTATGGACTAAGACCTCTGAACGGTGAGTTCTCTATGTTGTTCTTGTTTTGGTTGCAGTGACAAAACATGCAGAAAAAAACACTGGGTGCATTTTTTGCTTCAAAGCTGCAAATATGATAGTAGCATGCTTTTGTGGATCACTGTTATCTGCTAGACCAGGAACCATAATCTTCTTCTGTAAAATAGTAAATTTGGACTTGAGCACATATAACATTGGTCACAGCTACTCACCTCTGACACTGTGGCGTGATCTGAGCTGCTGGGCACAGCTGGGCTCTGATTAAGCTTTATTCACACAGGCAGGCTGGGTGGCCCTGGGCTATGTATGGTTTGCTACCCCTGCACCAGCCCCCAGTAGCTCCTTCTCACCTTGCCTGTGGAAGAGAGAGCCCTGTTCATTTCAAAATTCACAAAGAAAAGTCAGAGAGCATGTCCTGGGCCTCATAAGTACAGGGCCCAGCAAGAGGCTTCAGTCATAAGTGGCAAGTGGCTTCCTTTAGGTACAATACAATCCAGAGGATTACACTTCCTAATGAGTTAACAGATTTAGTGGATTAAAATTATAATTCAGAGGGACTAGTGCCACAGTGAAAGATTTGTGGAAGAAAGTGGGAGAATAAAATGACAAACCACAATAGGTATTTGCAAAACATGTAACTGACAAAGAATATAGAAACTGTGTGTCTGTGTGTGAGTGTACACACAAATGCACACGTGTTTTCTTGAAAACAATAAGGTAAGAGCTGTGGCTCAGTGGTAGAGCACTTGTCTTACATGTGTGAGGTCCTTAGCACCACACAAAAAGAAATAAATAGATATTGTGTCCATTTACAACTAAAAGCATATTTTAAAAAATGTAACAAAGTGGAAAAATGGCCAGAAAAAGTGCACAGGTAATTTACCAAAGAGGAAACACAGTCAGATGATCGAGCTCACAATTAAGGAGATAAGTAAATGCAGAAACCATGGCAGCATCACTTCCCAGCCCTCACACTGGAGAAGGAAGGGGCTCACCACACCCTTGTGGCAGACTTGAGAAGAGAAGGGACACATAGACACCACAGTTTCTATGGAACAGTGGCAAACCACTCTGGAAACCCCACAATTGAACCCTTTAGTATCTGTCCTAGAGAGATTTCACCATGTGTGCATAAAAACACATCTGGCAATTTCTCAAAGCCACAGCACAGGATAGCACTCATAAGAGCAAAAGTGAGCAGAAAGCAAGCTGAACATGGCCAGCAGAAGTGTATGACACAGCCATGCAGGGCAAAGCCTACAAGTGAAACCATGAGGGCCACACACACGGGGCAGCTCGGGACATAGTTCACTGGAGCTATCTTTGGGCGCTGGCTGCAGGCCTGACTGTTGGTGTTGCAGGCCCGGGCACTGGTGCACAAAGTAGTCCTCACACTTCAGTTGCTCCCACAGAGCAGGAACAGCAAGTTGCAGAGCACGTGGTGTGCCAATTCCAGGTCTAAGCCTTGCAAGCCGTGCTATGTGCGGTGAGGATTGCTTCATGCAGTTGGCAAAAGGATGAAGAAATTCCTGGGAACAGTACACCTTAGTCTTAGGGCAATAGTTACTGGTGAGCAGGAGTCATGGAGGAAGGCAAGGCTTCAGTGTCTGGCTAAGGTTTTTCTCTTGTAGTCAGATGATGGTACATGATTATCATTATTATTCACAATGCCACTGCATGTATTTCCAAAATATCCCTTTCTTAAAAAAAATATATTTCAGTCAATACGTAAAGATTTTGATTCAGTATTTCAATGAACTTTAAAAAACAAACTAAAGGGTTCCCTTGATATGCTGAACATTTACTCCCAGGATAGATTTGATGAGCTATGTCAAATTAAGTCCATGAAAGGTTTCTTTTTTTTTAAACACTGAACTAGTGCTAGTTGTTGTGGTTTAGTAGAACATCAAGTCTAGTGTAGTCCTCAGTTGTGATGCATCAGGGTTTCTGAGCTGGGATCTCAAGTTCCATGTCTATGTCTCCTTAGAAATGCACTTTTAGGACTGGGAATATCACTCTGGAAGAGCGGCCTAGCACATGTGATGTCCTGAGAGAAACGTTGAGTCATTTTGACTGGATCTGGAGAACTTCACAGAGAGTCCCTACATATTTGGGCCTTGATACCAGGACCTCTTCCATAGAGCAATGATGCAGGACGCAATGTGAAGACCTGCCCGTGATCCGCCCCTGTGCTGGAAACTGACCTCCTTGGGGCCTCCTTTATACTACAATCACCTTTAGAAGGCAAGTCAGCTCCGTGGACATAGACAGCTGTTGTTAAATCATTGGGACTACAGCGGATAGGCTGGTCTTGATTCCTCGAAGAAAAATTGCAGTGAACCAAGACACAGGGGACAGTGGTAATCCCAGACTGCCATAGTAGAAGGAAGAGCAGGGAAAGAGCCACATTTGTGTTTCCAATATAGGAGCCTGAGCCATAGACATCAATTTGGGCTTCTCAAGTTCTCAGACCTAAACCTCTGGAATTGTGCCTGGTTTATCAAGTTAAGGCTCTGAGTCCCTATACTCTGGAAACATGGTCAGTATATATCTGCTCATTTCCACTGAAAGCTGGAAGATGGTCAGAGCCTATTTGGAAGCAATTCATAACACTGTTCTAATGTATGCTGGAGAGAAAGCTATCTGATTAAAGACAGTGTAGTGCAGTTTAAAGAGGGCTTGAATGCCAACCAAGAAGCTCAGACTTGAACTACTGAAGACTTTGGCAGCCGCTTTGGGTCTTTTGGGCAGGTGAATCAACTGGTTGCCACTAAGTACCTCTCTGAGCCAGAGCTTCCCATCTGTTCACAGGAGATAATGAATTCTGGCTACCAAGTCCGCTGTGCTCACATCAGACCAGGGTAAAATGCTCCAAGAGAAAGGTGAGTCTAAGCCAGACGCCAGTGTCTTGAGCAGACTGGCACCATGTCCTCATGGCAGCAAAGTGTGGAGGCCGGAACCTTAATCCAGGATGGAAGTGTGGAGCCAGCAACTAGCCCATAGAGGCCTGCCTCTTTTCTGGGCTGTTGATTAGCAGTGATTCCAATGTGTCCCCAAGGGGCCACATGGAGCAAGATTCCAGGGCTTCATCTTGCTATCCATCTCTGCCTGTCTCCACCTCTCTCTCTCAGTACACATGCACACAATCATTTTCTTCAGGAGAAGCCAGCTGCTGTGTCAAGCAGTCCCATGAAGCCCATGTGGTGAGGAACTGAGATCTCTTGCCAAGAGCTGCTTGATGGAGCCATCTTGGATGTAGATCCTATGGCCCTAACCAAGTCTTCAATAGAGCAACTCCGGCAGACTGACAGGTTACCAGCTCACGAAAGCCTCGAGGCTAGACCCAGCCAGCTTAGCTGTTACTGATCCCTTGACCCTGAGAGTTAGGTAATAAATAGTTCCTGTGTTAAGCTGCTAAGAATTGGAACCATCTGTTCCCTGGTGAAGGATAACCAACACAGGGACATGGGCAGATGGGAAGACTGATAACATTGGGTTGATGGGGCTTCAAGGGGTGACACCATGGACCCTTGAGTGAACTTGGACAGGACTTGTCTGCGTGGGCCTTAGCAAAGAGGAACCATATTCTGGGTATATGAATCCCCCTGTGTAATACCTGTCTGGGAGAGGGTTGCCTGGAGCAGAAGGTTTCTGAAATGTAAGCGTTCAGTGCCTAGAGCTGGAACAACAGAGAGCTAAAGGAGCCCTTCCAGGAAACGTGGGGGGATCAGCAGGAGAAAACAGCACGGGACAGCCTCACACCCTCAAATGTGGAGGGCTTCTTCACTCATTTGTGCACCAGACATTATTTTGCTCCTATTATGTGCTAAGTTCTACAGACACAGAATGAACTGCAACTGCTAGTTTCTAAGACCTTTTGGACAGAACGCTTCTGTCCTATTTTCCCTACAAATCTAGCTGTAGAGGATGGCTTTAAGCACCTTAGAATTTTCTGCACCCTCACTCCTTGGCCTGGTGGTTGCCTGCCAGCAACAGGGAACATTACTAGTCAGACCGCAGCTCAGAACCCTGAGCACTATGTCACATTTTTTCGGGTTATATTCTCTTTAACACTGTTAAGAGCTCACACATTTTGTCACCAGCTTCTTGGGTTTTATTAGCTATGTTATCAGCTTTGTCTCTGGGACAAAATACCTAAAAAACACAACTTGGAGAAGGAAAGGTTTGTTTTGGCTCTTGGTTTCAGAGATCTCAGTCCATGGCCGGCTGGCTCCACTGCTCTTGGCCTGAAGTAAGGCAGAGTATCATGGTGGCAGGGGCTTGGTAGAGAGAGCTGCTTACTCACAGCAGCCAGGAAGCAGGGGGAGGGAGGTGGAGAAAAGCAAAAGGGCCAGGAACAAAGTAAATGCCTCCAGGGCACACCCCCAGCATCACAATCCCTCTGACTAGGCCCCACCTCCAATCATCTCCACCACTCCCAATAATGCCATCAAATTACCCATCAGTGGATCAACCCACTGATGAGGTCAAGAACTTCATGACCTAATCACTTCCCCAAAGCCCCACCCTGAATGTTGGTACTGGAGGCCATCAACACAGGAGCCTCTGGGGGACACTCCAGATTCAACCTCCACTTGAGTAACAATGGCCATTTAGAGTGCCAGGTGGTTTATCTGACTTAATCCATACAGTGACTTCCCAATCTGAAAACGAGGCACCCAAGGCTCAGGGCTTTTCTGTTTCATGTTCCAGCTCACAAGGCTGGAGAGTTGCAAATGTAGAATTCTAGAGCATGTCTCTCAAAATGCATTCTGAATCCAGGTGTTGAGCCCCAATCAATTTCTAGCCTGTACAAAGCACTTTGAAGAGCAAGGTGCTCGGTGACATGAGGTAGAAGGTAGTGGGCAGGCAGACTGCTGACCTTTGCTGCTCAGTGTGTGCTGTGGCACTACTCGGGCTTACTAAAGTTCTTTTAATCAAGATGTCTGGCAACTTGTGAGCACACCAGTTGAGAAGCACAGCTGTTGAAGATCTGTGAAAATACCTACCCTAGTCATGGGTGCATTCCTCCAGTGTGACCCTGAGCTGTAATATCACTTTCCCTGGTCCCTACCAACACACCCAGGACCCAGAGTCAAACTCTGGGGCCTCAAGTTCTGTTCTCCAAGGCCAAGCACCACTTAACACCTGGGCTCACCCAGGGATGAGGAGCCAGCAGCCACACCTGTGGAGCCAAGGGAGCCTGCACTGTTTTGTGTGCTTGTTTGCCCCCAGCGGGGATTGGGGTGGGAAACCATCATCTTTGCTCCTTGCTCTGAAAATACGAAGCCAATGTTTTCTGCTGTAATGTTTTTCCAGATCTTGTGCCTACTGGGTCACTCAGACAAGATTCTAGAGTTCAGCAAACATGCTTCCATCCATCACCAGTGGAAGGCTTATAGCAGAGGTGCTACAGAAGTATCATATAAAGTATCAGATTGGCCCCCAGAGCAATCTAATGAGCTTCATCCTCAACAGAACCAGCTGCCATTTGAGTGTTAGCTGCACGGCAGATACCATGCTCAAAATCCCCTCAATTCTGATGTGCAACATTCATTATTCCTGTTGTATGAGAAGGAATGTGAGGAATTAGTAGCTTATGCTCTTAGCCACACAGCTCTTTTTAACAATCCCCAAGGATTGTTACTAAAATCACTTAGTATGCCTGCTTCAAGTACAGAACCAAGAGAACCCCCCGCTGCCCAAGCCAATCTCTACAGATGCAGCATACTTAAGGAGAAATCCAAGTGGAGTTTACACACACTAGTTGGAGATGACTGTGCCGTGTTACATTGTTCCCATCTAAATAATGCCCTGAAGTATCATGGATCTTAACCTTCAGATTTGTTGAGCTGCATAGAAATGACCAGGTATGCATGTTAGAGATAGCTCTGTGGTGGTAGTTAAAAATGGGCTTGAGAAGCCTGTTGGGGATAGAGACTTGTTTTACAGTTTTATCAGAGTATCACTCTAAGCCATCAATGCCAGATGGTGCTCCAGATTCACCTAAGTGACTTGCTCACTGTATGGCTTCTCAAATTCTCTCAGGAAAATTAAATTCTAAGAATTACATGGATTCTGGGCTAAAATTCTGAACCAATTACTAACAGAATAATGCAGATAAAATTCAAAAGCTAACAGGGTCAGGATTGGAAACTTGAAAGGCCATCCTCTCAGCAGAACTTCAAATTTTCATACTATTGGAACAGATTTCAGTTCCAAGTTCTGACACTTCTCTGAAATGCCACTATCGCTTTAAAATTTGCAGCCTTTATTTTCAGACCTTAAAAATCATGGCCTGTCAGCATGGCTTATGCAAGTTGTGTTATGCCCCCTGGTGGCAATTTGGGTAGGAATGGGGAGCAGGTTTCAATCACAGGATTAGGGCCCACTTAATTGAAATAGGTGGCAGGCCTGAATTTGAAATGGAGATTCATATAAAACTTTTCTGGTCTTACTAAAAATAGCAAACCTTCTATTGAATGAAAACCAGATGTATTATAACTTCAGCCTGCAAGATGCATGTATCAATTTCCCTTGCTTTGTCATGAACTGGATGAGTTTCTTGGAATGTCACTTGAATTAAATATTTGCTCTTTAAGTGGCTGGACCCAAATGAGCTCAAGTCTGAATTCTCAGCTTCTCCTCCAGGTCAGTGCAGCATCCAAGATGCCACAGCCTGCAGAGCAGCTGTGGCCCCATACCCAGAAGCTTCAAAAAGTCACTTGGCCCAAATCACTATTCCCCTCAAAATCTAAACTTTATAATTTATTCTTCAGTCAAAACTGCCCAATATGGATTTTGGTGGATTATACTGAGAGCTCTTGAGTGAGGTTTTATTTTACCTGTTTGGGGGCAGAGATAGATGAGTGAAGATATCAAGCTACCAGAACATTATGCTGGATTTTCCTGCTGGGCTAAAATAACCCTGGATTCTCCGGTGGGGCTCAGCTGGGTGGTAGAGCACTGCCTGGCACGCAGGAGCAGTGGGTGTGGAACCCAGATGAGCCCAGTCCTCCACGTAGCATTGAGGAAAAACAGATTTCTCAAGCTGATGTTGAGTAACCATCAGGTGCAGGGCTCTATGCAGACCAGAAGACGGAGACAGGGAGTCACCACTCCCACACAACGTGGAGAAGGTATATAACCCAGCAAACCCATGAGACATGCTGTAGTGAGGACAACTGAAGATAGGGAAGAGGTTAAGTCTGCACTTGGGAGAGGTGAGTGCTTCCTAGCAGGTGACTGGAGGGCCTATAGTGCTGAGGGAGCCACCTCCCAGGGCTGGAGGGCATAGCTCCACAAGCAGGAGTGAAAAAGAGTGGCTGAGGTCCCTGACTGCATGCACAGAGTCCAAGAAAACACTTCACTAGCTCTGTTCATGAAGTCATCAGCCAAAAACCCTAACAGGCATTTATGTCCTGAAGATGCACAAGAAAAACACACAAGTTGAAATACGCTTACTCTTCAATAAGCAGTGCTAACTGCAGTCTGTACATCAGGTTAAGCATCGCCACCTTCATTTCTGTTCCATGATGCTCAGATGATCCTTGCTTTTCATCACAGCAACAGCCAAAGTCCCAGTTTCGTGCAGGCAGGAAAGCAGGTGGCTTCACTGACTGAGCCTGCTTGAGCTGGGGTCTGCAAGGCCATCTGACAGTTACCAGTTATTTCTGTTTCCTCTGGAAATTAAAAATATCCCATGGTTCTTCTATGAGTTCACCATGATCACCCAAACAAAGCCTGAAAAGCCAAGACTGCACAGATCCCCAATGACCTAATTTCACATTAGTCAACTACACCCCAATGCCTAGGTAAAAGCGAAGTGGAAAGGTGGTCAAGAAGGGGTGATGCAGACTGAAACACGGGTGAAGGAGGCAAGGAGCCAGGTGCATCAGATGAGGTCCTAACTGGAGAGACATGAGGCAGCCAGGGCAGAGCATGGTAAACACAGGGGCTCCTTTCATGGGCAGAAGTGCAGTTAGGGAAGCTAATTACAGTATGTGACAACCACATCTGCATTTAACTGGCTTCCCTTGTAGTCCTGGTGTTTTATTTCATGCATGAAAACTCTTTTTTGAAAGAGGCCCTTAGGCTTCACCAGAATGCCAAACGGATACAAACACTGATTTGTCATCAGATATGCAAGTCTGGAATTCAAGAGAAGCGCAATAAATAAATAAAATGTGTGTGGATGTATAATGGTAATGCATAATGGAAGCCAGGGGTACTAATGGACAGTTTCAAGGAGCAGAGGTTGCTATACAGGTGAAGGGTAGAAGCCTAGAACAGAGAGTCAAGGGTGAGATTTCAGGGAGAAAGTGAAAGGAAGATAGAACTAAGAACTGAGAGAAGAGCTCCCTGATGGGACTGATCCTGCATGGCGGAGGTAAGGAGGACGAAGACTGAGAAGCATCTTGGAGTCCTGGAAAGGGAGTGCTCTGTGGCAGAAGCTGCAGTACCATGAAAGGTGGATTTACAAGCACAGCATAACGATCCAGAAATTCATGTGAACAAAGAAGTGACAATAATAATAGAGACAGGAAGAGATGAGAAGCCTGTGGCTACAACTACAATGTCTCCTGGACTTACAGGCAGACTTCCTGCAGATCCCAACTCCTGGCTACTGAAAGATAAACGAGAAGGCAGGCGGATCTCAGCTCAGCACCCAGTTCCTCCGCCTGGATTCACTCCTCTGCTGCTTTTCCCACTCCAGGGCTTCCCTCCATGGAAGGCCTGGTCTCTACGGAGTGCATTCATCGTCTCTAACAAAGAGCAAAGCACTTGAAACCTTAGAAAGTACCTAAGCCTAACACATAACAGGCCCCCATTTCCTCATGATGGATCCAGGAAGAGCGACAATCACACTCCAACTTCCCCTTCAATTAACCACTCTCCAAGTGTGGGGTCAGGGAAACACTCCAGACCTCAGTCTCCTAAGGAGCAACAGTTCCAACCTTGGCTCAGCTACTGAATCTTTGGGGACCTTCATCATTACTGATGTATAAGGGAGTGACAATATATCCTAGTCCTGCTTGAGGAGAACCATGCAAGAGCCTGTCTACAATGCTCAGGGCACAGCCAGGGCTCAAGCATGGCTTGACTTAACAGCCACCATGGAAATAGCAGAAAAACAGGTACTTCAAAGGTAACTCCAGCCAGTGCACACAGCAAGGGACTGGGCAGATACGCAAGTAGCTGCACAAGTTATTTCAATTATAAAGTTAATGAAAGCCTACATTAAATGCGTGTCTTGAGAATGATCACTTTGAGAACATATAAGAGCTGCTTGAAGGAACTTTATTTGTTATTTCTGATACTCCCACTAGTTTCAACTTAACTACACCGTTCAAAGAAATTAAAAGATGGCAAGCCATCTACAAGAGGCAGCTGTGCGGTCAAGTGGACATTCGGAACATTCTCCCCTTTAGCTCCGTGGCCCTCTCTTCTATTCTTGCATAGCACTCCTCTGCTGCCTTCTCAATGCCTTTATGATACTTGTCCAAGGTAGTCCTCAAGTTGAGGGATATTTCCTAGTGGAAAATAAATAGAGTAGGAATTATTCCAGGCAACAACCTCATCAGACTTCCATTCATGTTTATTAATACTTTAAACTCTTCTGCACAGGAGCACAATGCCTGCTCTCATGAAAAATCCACTCTAAGCCCAATGCACACATCAAAAAGTTCTGCTACTTAGAAGAAACAGAGATGTGACATAAGCCAAAACTTCAAAACATTAAGAACAACCATTTGAAATTATAAAAAAAGTTTTACTGGGGCTGGGGATGTGGCTCAAGCGGTAGCGCGCTCAACTGGTATGCGTGCGGCCCGGGTTCGATCCTCAGCACCACATACCAACAAAGATGTTGTGTCCGCCGAGAACTAAAAAATAAATATTTAAAAAAAAAAAAAAAAAGTTTTACTGTTGAACATGGAGAACACCTGGATTCACATGGGTACCACCTCTGCATCCAGCCCTAACTACCACCTGAACCATGCCAAAGACTCCATGCCTACATAACCAAACCCTCTGAATGAAGGCTGGGAAGTCGTACCTACCACCTGAACTACACCACTGACTCTATGCCCACATCTCCAAATCCTCTGAATGAGGGCCAGGAAGTCCTACTGTGAGCAATAGCAGCTTTCATATAACACTTGTGGGTGTGCTACAGATTTTACAAGAATGAGCAATTTTTATAGATTGAATAAAATAAAGAAATTCAATTGCATACATTTTCCTTTATTTCATATTTATCAAAGGTAATACTGATCCGTTTATTATTCATTTTCCTTAGAAAAAACAAACCTCAAGATGAGTTCACTAATTAAACAAAACAGTGGCCCTTTGCCAATAGGGCAAAATTTATGGTCAAAACAGAGAACTGGTACAATGTTCTCAACTTTGAGCGTCTCTCCTATTAACTTTCTCCTAAACCTGTAATAATAGCTACTACTTACCTTTACTTAAATTCTGGTGTAGATATTTTCAAAGTTCACACACATTGCACAGATTATAATTCTATATAGTATGAATTTACAATGTCCTGAAGAACACTATTCCCAGCACCATCACCTAAGTGAGCTTGAGGACACTATTCCAGATACACTGTGTGTGCACTGAAGCACATACGTCCCAGAAATCCACACACAGCTACTTAACCCTAGCATAAGAAATGGGTGTTTACATCTCCAAGACAGAACAGAGACCAAGCTGTACAACTAGATGGATAAACCAAAAATTTGTGAAAACTTTATTTCTTAAAACTTATAGAAAAATACAGCAAATTAGCTGCTAGCTTGTGTGAAGGCCTTTTTAAAAAAATCAGATCTATTTAAGTCCCTAGTTCTACTAGATGTATGATGAGTTGCATATATTGGGTAGAAAGATACTAGTTGAGAGAAATTATCAAAATCAAGTGTGGCTAATGAAAGACATTTGCAAACACAGGAGCCCATCATTTCAGTACAACCATAGGACATTCTTCTGAGAACAAACATGCTGAAGAATACCACACAGACAGGGTCACAGTGAGAGAGGAAGATAGGGAGGGTACTCCAGGAGCATGCAAAGAAGCAAACACTGGATGTCCATTTCACAAGGAGTTTCATGGTGACAGATCACAGCCCCCACACTGTGTATTAGGGTTTCTATTTATATTTACATCCAAGTGGAAGTTCACAATAGTACAAGAATTCACATATAAGTTTTACTGTGAGAATCTCACTGAAGTTCAATATTTTTAAGATCAAATTCTAGAGTTGAGGGTGGAGTTAAGAATTTATAGTACTCTCCTAGCATGCATGAGGCCTTGGGTTCCACTGCTAGCACAAAAAAAATAGACAAAGGAAAAAAAGGGAACCTATAGTCTAGTTCTATGCTATTTAATATTCTGGCCACAGGCAGGTATTTAAATTTAACATAATTAAAACTCAACTTAAAGCTCAGCCTCTGGGCTGCAGCAGACACGTGCCAAGGCTCAATGGCCACACGTGCTTTGTGGCTACAGCACAGCTCTCACAACCCACTAATGCAGAGAATCCCACTAGACAGTGTTGGTCTATCTGGGTTTTCAGATCAGAGAAGGTGAAGGTTATACAACACCCACGGTGTTCATTTCCTGTGCAGCTATTCACTCCATAAGCACATTCCTGACACCATCCAAGGATATTACAGGGCACTCTGTACAGCACAACAGTAAGTGGAAGTTGCAGTGATGGTTGTGGCCCTAAAGGAAAATAAAACCAGCCCAAAGACTGAGCACTTGTAATACAGCTAGTGTAAAGGAAAAAGTAATCTTCAATTTCACTTCACTGTAGTTATGAAGAGCCACATGTGGCTAGCAGATGCCCTATTACACAGCACAGAACCATATTATCTGGAAGAGACCAAAAGTGTATTAAGAGAAATCAAAGGCACCTGAAAGGAGTCCAGGAAAATTATCAAGCCTCAAACAACGAAGGACTGCCCAAGACCTAAGACCTGAATGTGCTGGGATGGGGCTGGGCCTCCCTTATTCAGAGGCCCATCCTTGAGTCCAAGATGACCACAGACATCTGGAAGATGCCCAGGCCATATGCTGACATGCTGATGGAGGTTCTGGGCAGTCCATTCACTGTGAGTGGATCCAACAGCTGCAAGAGAGCAGCCCAGCTCCACTTTCAACAAGGAAGTGAAATAGTACGGTGCTATTTCAGCAAGACACAGTTGACAATTCTTGCTTTCCAGGATAGATTTGATGTAGAATTAGAGTCACAGAAGAAATTTAGCTGCCATCCACGAGTCTTACAAAACAACACACTACGGACAGAAAGGGACTGTTAGGAACAGTGGAGCTGAAAGACCAATTTATTTGCTGATTGCCTTAAAACTAGGATTGTCTGTCATCTTCTGTCTTTGTTATGGAAAATAATGCTGCCACAGAGAAATACAAAATGAATGAGAGACACATGGTGGGGAAAGGAGGAAGCAAAGAAGAGGACAGGCAGCAAGAGAATGAACAAAAGCTCATAAATGCTATTTCTTCCATGAGTGGGCAGAACAGGAAGCAGATTTTTGAAAGCTACCCAAATAAAGATAGCAATTAAAACTGGAAATAGAATGAATTACTATGAGGAAAAAAATACTTGATAAATAAAGGGTTATAGTAAAAACTAGAATCCAAAAGAAATGCAGGAAAAGCAATCTGGAAGCCCTTCTCTTTTCCTCAGAGGATCAGGTAGTAAGCTAGAGAGCCTTCATAAAACCACCCTTACGTTACCCAGGTATTTACAGTCCTTCCCCAGCTACTATGAGCAGATACATGTGTCACAGTGCAGGCTGAGAAATGGCAAGTTAGAGAAATCAGCAAGCCCAAAAAATGTACCTGAATTTTGATCTGTAACTATGCAGCAGAGCCCAGATCCACTCAACTTTTTAATATGGAAAAGGCAGCGTGTTAATCAAAGTTTCAGGAGACACTAAATAATGACAAGAATTAATATTTGCATTAAAGTAAGGTGTTATTGGGCAGGGTGTCATATGCCCGAGGCAGGAGGATCACAAGTTCAAAGACAGGCTCAGCCACTTAGTGAGACCCTCTCAATAAATAAAGGGCTGGGGAAGTAGCTCAGTGTTGAGTGACCCTGGGTTCAATTCCTGGCACCAAAATAATAAGTAAATAAAGTACGATATTATGGTTTAGATAGTAAGTGTCCCCCAAAAACTTATGTGTGACACTATGCAAGGTTTAGAGGTGAAATTAGTGGCTTATGAGCTTCAACCTACTCAGTGACTTAATCATCTGCTGCAGGCAGGTAGGGTGCGGCTCATGAAGGTCCCTAGGTGTGTGATTCGGGGTTTACATTGTGTCCTTTTGAGCAGAGCTCCCTCTCTGCTTCCTTATACCATACTCTTCTGCCCTGATGTTCAGCCTCAGGAGCCACGTGGGACAGAAATGACTGTCTATTGACTGAGACCTCTGAAACTGTGAACCACCAAATAAACTTTTCCTCTTTAAAGTTTTCTCGCCAGGACTTTGGTCATAGCAGAGAAAAGGCTTACTGAAACAGGTAAAGAATATCTCACCTTGGCAGAACCACCGTGAAAGTGACCCCAAGCTCTGCAAGTTAAAGATAAGGTGCTACTGCTACAAATTTACCCTGCTGTTAGGCCCCATCCTCAAAGGCACCGCTCTGTACTGTCAAGCCGTGATCTTGGAAGACTATTTAGGACTAAGTTATACATTGTAAAAGGATTAATGGCAAGCAGGGAACAGGAGACAAGCAAACTGGTTAGTCATAAATCTGAAAATGAAGCTATATAAAGGAGGCTGGAAAACTGGGGCTAAGTAACCCATTGAGAGAAGACTGAAAGAACCTTGACAGCCTCAAATGCCTTAAGAGATACTCAGCAAGAGGGCACAGATTCATTCTACAGACAAGACCTCAGTTCACTAGAATGTAAAAATAAAAATTTAAAATTCAAAATGAGAACATTTCAACAATAAAAGCTGTCTTGTTCTACTAGGACAATAAGCAGAACCTATGGTGATTCTCAAAAGCCAAGACAAAGTACAAACTCTTGCCCTGCTACTGGAGGTCCTAATTCAGCACATTCATTTGGGGACTTGTTCATTCAAAAACTCTTTACTGAATAACGACACAGAGACAGTTTTAACACTGTGCTAGAAAACCTTATGATTTTACAGGATCTGTGGAAAGCATACTACACATAAGCCACCATTCCAGCATAGTTTACATGATGTCAACTTTGGACCATGCATGATTGCTACTGTCAAGAAGTTAAAACGTCACTGGGAAACACACACACACAGAATTAAGAGTAATATAAGACAGATATGGACATTTTCTATGATTGAAACAAAGATATCTTAAATTTGAGTTAGTAACTACTTGGTAATGCATTACTAACTAGTTCATTAATCATACTTGGACCATGTGATAACAAACATTTGTTAATTTAGTTAAAAAGTAGGATTAGCCAGGCACAGTGGTGCATGCCTGTAACTTCAGTGACTTGGGAGGCTGGGTCACTTGTTAAGTACCCCTAAGTTTAATCCCTGGTTCCAAAAAATAAAGTAATATTGAAAAGAAAAAAAAAAGGATTAGATATCTGCTAAAATCTATTCAGACTTTTTTCCAAATGGAAAAGGAAGGACAGTATACTGGGCAGACCAAGGAGAACCACTGCTATTCTACTCTCTTCCTATCTTCTTTTTACCTTAAAAACAGCCTAGAGACATTATCCATAGGCATTCATTCACAGATACACAAGTACTAACAATGTATCCTAACAATGTATCTTTTGGGGGATAAAAGTACCTTGCATGTATGGGCAGGGTCCATCGTGGCTCCTTAGAATTAGCAATCTTTGAAAACTGAGTGTGTATGGTGGAATAAAAGTAGGTATATGAATAGTTATCAGGTGTCAGGGTGTTTCAGAAACTGCAACCTACAGTGCTGATGTGTGGAAGATGAAGAGGAGTGAGAAAAATAGATATCAAGGAATTTTGCATGAAAAATAGCCTTTTTAGTGATTTCTTATACAGCAATTTGGACAACTGTTCTAGTAAAACAATTTTCAAGATAAAAGTCAAACTTCAAAAGTTAAGGAAAGGTGGACAGGATGGTGTGTCTATAATACTAGAGACTTGGGAGGCTGAGATAGGAGGACCCTAAGTTTCTGGGCAATGCAGAAAGACCCTGTCTCAAAGTGAAATAGAAAGGATGTGGCTCAGTGGTAGAGCACATGTCTAGCACACTGAAGGCCTCCAGTTCAATCCTCAGCAGCACACACACAAGTTGAGGAGAGAATGGAGGTTTAATGAATATTTTAGGAATAGACATGGACAGTTAAAGGGCTAGAAACAGGCATGGCAATGTACTGGCATTTTCAAAGATAAAAATGTAGAAGATTCCTATTCTCATTAAAACTAAGGTTATTTAAGAAGCTATAAAATAAATATACTCAAAATGAGCAGGAAGTAAACATAATAATTTTAGACAATTATATATAGATATTAAAATTTTCCTAACACAAAGGGACCAATCTAAGCTCTTTTTTCCAAACTTCAGTTAACTGAATTACATTTAACAATGACACCAAGAAAAACTTTTGAGATCTTTTATTGGGGGGGAAATACCGAAATTTTTTTACTTAAAAATTAGTGATTACTTAATGAAATCACTACTCAAGTTCATTTACCTAATAAAATCAAAACTTTAACATAGAAACCACTTTTACTACAAAAAAAAAAAAAAAATGATGTTCTACTACGTGCTATCAGGAGCCCAAGTCAAGCAAGAAGAAAGACAGAGAGGAGATACCTGTGCACACTGTGCAAGAGTGACACAAGAGCTGCAGAAATGGAGACAAAAGCCAAGGGCAGCCAGGCTTCCAGCTGGAGAGCTGACAGACACCTCCAGCGAGGCTGCCTGACCCCATCCTCAGCACATGGGACCTCTTAGTTGACGCTCATGAACAGATAGCTACTCACATGGGACTTCAGTTTCTCCCTTTCGGTGGCATCTTTTATTTGCTGAATTCCAGATTTAATCTCTTGGATTTCTTGATTAATTGTGGTTAATTGCTCACAGACAGCACTTCTTTTTTCTTGGACTTTATTGCAATCCCTAAAAGAAAACAGAGATAGCTGATATAATTACTTAGTATTTAAAAAGGCAAAACAATGCTGACTCTGATTCCAAAGTCTCCATGTGTCACTAATGGTTTCATGGACATAAAACTCTTCTCAGGACATAAAAGCAAACAGAAAGATCCCCCAAAGTGTGGTGCTACAGTCGCATCAGGGCACTTAAGGGCTTTCCTTTAAGGAGAGGATTTTCAGCTGCACACCCACAGCTATGCTTACGATGGGAATGGGAATCAGCACAACTTTTCTGCAAGGCAGTTTGGCATCAAGTATAATATTCTCTGGTGCTGCCCCTTGCTCCAGCACGAGGAATTGCAAAGGAAACACTCAGCTGATCTCTGATACCCATTGTAGGGACTAGGGGGATGACAGATAACAGATCTGCAGCACATGTTCTAAAAACATAGTCTTAGAATTGATGGGGAGAAGATCACCAGCAAAACACCCCAATGTACTGCCCTCAAAAATATTCAGCAAATTATGAATCTATATTTGAATAAAAAGATTTCTCAAAATGAATGCTATTAACTCTACAGACCAGATATACTGTAGACAGGCCAGCTAATTCTTCTGAGGCAAGTCTAAACCACTGTCTGTTGAAGACCATGAAATATGCAGCATCATGCTCACTAAAGAGGAACAAAAAGGAACAGCTAGAACCTTTCAAAATCAGGATGGAGCACTACAAGTTTCATGACACCTCTGCTAGAGTCACTAAAAGGTGGAATGCCCTTTTTCTGGGGGGAAACACACACACACACACACAGCTTTCCTCATCACTTCCTAGTACACAAAGACTGAAGGTGCGCTCCTACTCAATTACTGCTCGTTTGTATTGTTTGATGTCCTCATGTTTCTTATTTATTTTGAACTGTGCCGTGGCCAGTTTTTCCTTCTTCACAATCAGCAGTCTTCTGAGTGAATTTTCTTCAGTCTTCAATTTCTTTAGTTCAGATTCATCATTCTCAATTTGGTCCTCTAAGTTCCGACTCTAAATTTTATGAGAGAAGCATTTAAAATCAGTTAAGCTAGTTAGAATTATAAACAAAATGAAAGGGTACTTTTGAAATAAGCTATAATAAAATAGTTTTGAAAGGGATATGGACCTTGAAGCCCTGAAAGCATAGCAAAAAGCAGCAGACCATGCAAGGGGGACAACAGGGACCTTAGAATGAGCATAACGAGCAGAGGTGCCTTTACATGGTCACTCTGCCAGCCAAGACTGGGGGAGGTGCAGGTGCAGTATCAGTCAAGAGGCTAAGGCTGGCTGGGGAGGATCTGGACCGAGTCAAGAAGCTGAGGCTATCTGGGGACAGTCTAGACTTAGTTGGTAGAAAAAAAGGAAAGGGCAGATGCTAGGAGCAAGTAGAAGCAATAGATCTGTCTTGTTAACATGCATGGTAGATAAAGGAACTATGAAGTGGAAATCTCACCTAACTCCTACTCTCTTAAAAAAAAAAAATGTCTTATCAAATGCCAATGATAATGACCCTAGGGGTGGTCTGAATGTAAGATGGTAAGAAGTGAGAAAGAACTGGTTTCTAAGCTTCCGGACTGAGAAACTTAAATGACACCAGAGTTCTCAGGTCTCAGGATAGACACTATCTATATCATAAACTTCAAAGCTCTCTACAAATCCTCAGTGCACTTCTGGGCACTAGACTGGGACTTTATGCTTACTGATCAGGTAAGAATATTTCCAAGGGTTACAAGTTCAAATATCCATTACTGTTTCCCAAAACATATATGGTGATGTGCTGTGCCAATCATTCATTTCATCTGGAGGTTAAGACAGGTCTTGCTATATTTAAAAAGAAAAGTGTCTTTTTCCTTAGCACACACTGACTCATCTATCACACTGTGGAAGAATCCCACCTATCTTCAGGAAAACAGTTAAGAGTGAAACTGACTCAAAGAACTACAGTAAGCAGCTCCATAACAGACAACCCTCCTGCACAACACAAACCTCCTTCAAGGCACTGGTCAGCTTGTCCTTATTGTCTGCAAGTTCCTGTATTTTCTTCTGATACAACTGCACCTCCAGCTGGCATGAAGGCAGGCAGTCTACTGAGTCTCTATAGATTTCATACTTCTCCATCACTTCTTGCTATGAAAGGAAAGAAAAATGAGCCCTCAGTTTGATAGTTTTCTTTATAAAACTGCAGTAATATGAATTTATTTGCTCTTAATGACTTCTGTGCATAGGTCAGCATCAGAGCATCATCACCAACATGTGTCCAATTGAGCGATTACATCTCTTAACTGGCAAAGGAGCCAGTTCAATGCTGTGGTTCCACCCCAGGGCTGTGCAAGGGGCCAGGAAATGTGTTTCTCGCTAACTCTCAGGTGCTTCTGATCCCCCTGGCAATCACATCACCCATCTACAATCTTCCTACTCCCTGGTACAACTACTGCTATAGCCTCCTCTTTTAAAAAGAACAATTCCAATTCTAAAATCATGAAATGAACATATGCTGTAACTGCAAAGACTTCTCTATTCTCCCCTCTAGGCACTCCTGCCAACTGCCTAGCCAGCAGGGCTCCCCTCAGTTAGGACTGGGTCATGCTACTGCATGCTCTTTCCCAGCTGTTCACACACTCTGCATATGATAGACACAATCCTTGACCTGTCAGATGCACTGCAAATATGTTCTAGTGGGTCTAGTTTTCTCTATAGCTTTTGGGTTTCCAATCTTAATTTTTAAAAGCACCTATCACAGTATAAGACTACAATAAATATTCTTTTAAAATTTCTAAAATTATTGAAATTTTAAACTTTAATTTACAATCCACATAAGTTGTTTTGAAAATAATGTAAAGTGTAGGCTCATCTCCCTTCCTTTTGTATAAACAGTTAATTGACCTAGAATTGCTTTTGAATATATCATCCATTCCTCACAAATACACAAATTATTTCTGGGCTCTCACTGCCGTTGTGGTGACTTTTGTTTATGCTTATGTGGCAATTTTTAACTATCAGGTAACAAAGTCACAGATAAACTAGCAATGATTTTAATAGAAATAGTTTAAAAACTTTGCTTCAAGGAGAATGCTAAATTGTCTTCCAACTTCCAATTTTGTCCTACCACCTCCACCTGTCTCCCGAGTAACCCATGGCCTGTGCACATCTTGCCCCTAATGCTTCACAGAACTCACAGAAGTCCTCCCTCTGCTCAAGCTTCTTTCCTGGATCATTCCCTAGGACACACTACACGACTTCACCTGGGAGTGCATATGCCCGCTTCCCTCTCTCCCACCTGGCTCCTACATTTTAAACTGAGCTCCCCCATTTTAATGTCAAAGCACCCTACACTTTTTCCTTTTTTAAAAATAGGTCATCCTATTTTTAGAACAATTTTATATTTATATTTTTGAGCATTTTTATTTTTAGAGCAGTTTTATATTCACAGCAAAATTGATCAGAAGTTATGAAAATGTTTTCATGTATATTCTGTATTCATAAGCACACCTTATATTCTTATTCTCTCAAAGTATGTATTATAATTTATAATTATACAGCTGTTAACTAAAATTGCTTAATACCTTTCTCTTTGTCATAAAGTAACTCAAACTCATGAGGACAGAGCATTTCTGCTTTAATTACCCAAAGCAAAGCCTCAAAACTTTAGTGTCATTGAACAAATGTCTTGGTCTTAAATTTTTATTTCTTTTCCCCACACCCTGTCTTTAGAGAAGAGCCACAAATTAGCAATGAGGAAAAACAACAAAAACAAATAAGAGAAAAGCATAGATAATCCAGAAAAGTAATCCAAGAATTTGCTAGAAAGAAAAGAGATAGAAAAACAATAAAATAAAGAGGAAACTCACCCTGGAATTCTTAAGTTTCTGGACTGTATCTTTCATTTTTTCTTTATAATTTTTTACCTTCTCTGGAGAATCCACAATTTTAGTTTTTAAACTTTCTTGTACTTCTTTCAAAGAAACCACTGACAATTTTAGTTCATTCTGTTGAGAAACATTTTTTTATATATGATAAAAGTGATGATTTATATTTCAATAACAGAAAAGAACAAAACAAAAGCCCACCTTTGGGGCAGGGGGTAGGGAATAAAATTAATCCGACTATTCCTTGCCTGACTCATCACTCAAACATTGTCATACATATGAATAAGGAGCTGTTTCCATGATCAGAGTGGTACTAGGACAGCAAACCTCCCTTATCCTGCCTGCCTGCTCAACTTTCATTGATCCTTGAAAATCCAACTCCCATTTCCTCTATGCAACTTTATAATTATGCACCCAATGTGTTTCCAAATTCACCATGCCACTTGTAGTTGTGAAGCTGTCTTTGTTCTCCCAGTACCCAAATGGAGCCACAGAACAGAGAAGGTGCTTAGCCCATGCTTGTTGAATCAAAACAAATCCCTTTCTTTTCCCTAATTTTAAAAGTGAATAATGAAACTACTAAAAGAAAAGAGGGGAACACTTCAAGAACATTGCAACGGCAAAAGACTTTTTGGACAAGACACCAAAAGCATAGGAAACAAGAAAAATACATGAATGGGATTACAACAAACTGAAAAGCTTTTATCTAGCAAAGGAAACAACAGAGTGAAGAGGTCACACAGAATGGAAGCAGGAGTCTGCAAAAACCTGACAAGAAACTCCAAACTCAACAGCAAAAAAGCCACCAATTAATTAAAATTGGTCAAGAGACATAGACATTTCTCAAAAAACAAATGGCCAACAGGAATTTGAAAACAACCTGCTCCCCACCACTAACCATCAGGAAAATCACCTGGCTCTAGTAAGAACGGCAATCACGGTTGTGGTGTGAACTGATAGATAACAATCAATAAGAGTGTAAGTTATAGTTATAGATTAGTAAAATATTTAGATTATAGGATATACGATTTTGAAAAGTGAGATAAGACAATTATAAAGCAAAAACTGTCATAGAAAGGCCTAAGACTCCATTTTGTTGCCTTCTATAAAAAAACTGTTACAAGAGCTGTTTCTGAGAAACTGAAATGAAAGCTGTTTTCTTATACTGTTTTCTGTACTTTGTACCCCATAAAATATACTCAGCCCAGGATATGGTGGTCTTAGTGACCCAAGACTTTGAAGTAGGTTCTCATCCCCACTAACCACCTGCTCGAACTCAGGATTCAGTTGTCTAACACCTGCTCAGACCCAAGATGCGATTAACTGAGTTGCAAGCTGACTGCTTTTTAGCTTCTGTAACTTGATTGCTTGCTTGCTTGCTTGCTAACTGGAAAATTCCAGTCCTGCTTAGGGCTTGCAGGTAACTACTGTTTTAGCTTCTCTGATGGGCTTGCTTGCATGACGCTGAGAAAAAGCCCTTGAGCTGTGGTTTTATCCTTAAATTCCCAAGACAGAGGCCTGGAAATTGCTGTTCTCCCAGAGTTTCAGTTTGTACAGGTGGGTGACAGTCCCTGGCCAGGCAAATAAAGCTCTCTTTGATGTGAATTCGTACTTCGAGTGTTTTCTGAAGCAGCTCCTCATAATATCACCAAAAGGACAAAAGTGCAGGAGGATGTGGAGAAAAGGGCCCTCTTCCACCCAGAGGTGACAACATGAACCAGCCTAGGCATTACGGAAAACAGGAAGAGCCACAAAAAAACAGGAATGGAACCCCCACATGACCCAGCAACCAGACTCCTGGGTGCATATTCAAGGAGATGAAGTCCACGTGCTGCAGGGACCTCTGATCTCCTACGACCAATGCAGCACTGTGTACAAGGGCCAAGAGACAGACATAGCACAACATCCACCACCTGATAAGCAGGTAGAGAAAACGGGGGGTGCGTGTGCCCAATGGATCACTACTGAGCCACAAACAAAACAAAACCTGACCTCTGGGACCACACAGATGGGACTGGAGATTAGGTGAAAGAAGCCCCGGAGGACAAGCGTCACAGGAAGAGTAGAATGGCAGTTTCCAGAGGGTGGGGTGAAGAGAGATGGGCTGGTGCACACCAGGTTAGAGGCGGGAGAAAACAACCCTGGCGTGCTTTGCACAGTAGGTAAGCACAGATAACAACTGTGTACTGTGAATTCCAAAACGCAAGAAGGACTCTGACCAACATTTGAAATAGGTACGTCTGACGACTTGAACACTACACAATGTACATATGCAGGTATCAAAGCATAGTACCCCATTAATATGCACAATTTTACATATTCACACATCAATTAATAAAATTGAAGGGGGGTACCAGGTGTGCTGTCATGCACCGATAGTCCCAGCTACTCAGGAGGCCTAGCAGACAGGATGCTTGGGCCCCAGGCTTAATGGCAGCCTGATAACCCAGAAAGACCCTATATCTTAAAAAAAAAAAAAAAAAAAGCGAATATAACCCAAAGGAGTGAAAGAGAAGAGTATTGAGGAATTCTCTCAAAAGTCTGCTTCAAGTCTGAAATCATGCTATAAAAACAAATTCAGTAAGCTTCCTTCCCAAATACTTAAGAGATAAATTGTGTTTACGTTGCTTGGGAAATTCTATCACTCTACATATTACCACAGAGGCTTTTTAGAAATGTTATAAATGTTAACAAGTCACAGGTCAATATATATCAAATATATCTGAATAAAAAGAACACAAATATATCCTTACAAAAACACAGCTAAACAGTGCCATGTGTCTGAGTGCAGAGCCATAGGGAGAGATGAACTGGCGCCCCTCTGGGGCCGTAGACCAAGGGAATGCTTATGTGTTAGGACAGAAGGTACAATCCTAGGACTTGTGCAATCCTTCTAGGTTTCTTATTTGGAAAGATTCTTACCTTTTGACCAGGCAACAGAGGCCAAGGCTGACCAAAATAATGCATGTCTGTTACTGATGTGTGCTATGTCTGTTACTGATGTGTGCTGTTACTTTATTCTTGGTGTTCAGCTCTAGAATTCGTTGGGCAATGTGGGTCAGCTGTGAATACTCACTTCCCTTGAACCCCCAAGTGCTGACTTTGGGAATCCCTTCAATGACAAAAGGGAGCACATGGGCAAGACAACAGGCATGGACAGGGTTCCAGGAACATCTGCAGGATAGCACAGACACCTGCAGCCATCAGTGGAAGGACTAATATGTGCCACACTATGAAGTGGGGAAAGCAGGCACATGGCTCCAGTATTTTCCCCACTGAACATCACAGCAGTGCTGGTGGCAGAAGGTGCTTACCAATCGTTTGGTCTTCTCTGAGATATCTGATTTCTTGTGGGAACTTCCCTCCTGTAGCACTATCTAAGGAAAAAAGCCAACCAAGGGGTTATGATTTAAAACAGACTGAAATGGAATCACTTGCTGCTTTCTCACAAAATCAAGATGAGAAAGGAGAGAAAGGAGTTTGACCGGCCTCAAACTCTCTGTGCTTGTAATGCCCATGGGCCAGAATAACTATCTAAGGATTCCTCCACAAAATGATTAAGTCAAAGTGACTTCACACTTCTGTTTGACAATGCTGCAGTCCTTTGAGAAAATAAACATTTAACTGGAAAGAGTATTTTAGTTTATTCTTAGATAATCACACTACTTACTCATTAGGCATATATATGACCTATTGGATGTTGCATAAATCCCTGTACCCGTAAGCAGATGAGACAGAAATTCTCAGGTCCTCCTTCCATAATGATTTTCACATGGCACTTGCTTTTTATCATGGTAAATGCCAAAACCCCAAAGATATCAAATGGTAATATGATCTAAAAACGGAAGTGGACTACCTTGAGCTAGGAGCTACAGCAGTGTCTGAGAGATGCTGGGTACCACAATGCTTCCCTGGAAATTTAAACTATCCCGAGCACCCTTGAGCTTGCTGCAGTGTCCAGGGTGCCTCTAGTCTCAGTAGGAGCAAGCTTAGGAGAACCCTAAGACGCCTGCTCAACCAGACTGGACACAACACTGCAACACAAACAAAAAGCTACCTGTTCAGGGATGACTGATACACTGTAAGGGGCACAAATGGACCTAGCAAGCACTGTTCTTCAGTAATGGAAAGCAGTGAGCTCCTATCCCCCTTACACACCCCTATGGAAATGTAATTAAAAAAAATGTTTTCAAGATGTTTCATAACAGATACCGTTTTTTGACGAAATTCCTGATTCAATGATTGCTGTAGCTCCTGAATATCATCAGTAAGTTGCTTGAACTCTTCTTGCTCTTCAACTGGAACAGAACTGAACACAGTAAAATAGATTAACATCACATTCTTAACTTTGAAAGGCCAAAATAAAACCCATACCCTCAACTTAGATGCAGCATCTACTTTTCTGTTTTTTGAATCACACACTCTCCAGCCATTTGAAGTAGATGGCCTGGCACTGCTGAGAGAAATGAAAGCCTGAGGAGCCCTCAGTATCCTCCCATGGAGTCTCTATGCAGGCAGCACCCACAGCTGTGCTGTCCGACTTCACTCCTATGAGATGCATGCACAATGCCTTCTCTAATGCTCCTCCCCTATCCCCAGGCCTCTACCATTCCTAACACACACAGGCTCAAGCCTCTTCCCCACAAAAGTTCTAGTATGATTTTTGCATAACTAATGTATCAGCATCTGTTTTGATTTTATTGTGAACTCTATGCACAGCCTTCTCCCAGGTTTCTATTAAGTCATCTTTTCCCTTCAGTTTGCAGGACTTTTTTGTAGGTAGAAAAACTACCTGAGTTTTGTTAGTATAGTCTGCAATGCTTTGCAGCAAATATTGCAAAAATTCTCTCCCAGTTTGCATATTTCTTTTGATCTGGTTTGCGGTGTTTTTACCATGTTAAATCTCAGTATCTTCCTCTCATCCCCAGTCTTTTCAGTTTATTACTGATTGTAAAGGCAATTTTTACCAGAAACAGGTCAGAAAAGCTCTCTCCTAAAACAGGCAACCTCAGAGGCCTCAACATATTAGAAAGGACTTGAAAAACAAAAACTAGCCAGGCACAGTAGCACACGCCTATAATCCAAACAGCTCAGGAGGATTGCAAGTTCAAAGCCAGCCTCAGCAACAACGAGGTGCTCAGCAACTCAGTGAGACCCTGTCTCTAAATAAAATACAAAATAGGGATGGGGATATCTTAGTGATAGAGTACCCCTGAGTTCAATCCCCAGCACACACACACACAAAATAAACAAACAAAAAAAACCACAGATAGTCCTTGACTCATGATGGTTTTTCACCTTCATGATGATGTGAAAACAATTCATGTGCAATAGGAATGGTACTTCACATTTTGATTTTTC
Organism: Ictidomys tridecemlineatus; assembly: GCF_052094955.1. Lineage (NCBI taxonomy): Eukaryota > Metazoa > Chordata > Mammalia > Rodentia > Sciuridae > Ictidomys > Ictidomys tridecemlineatus. The sequence goes on along the minus strand of NC_135486.1, from coordinate 218,172 downwards.
CCAGGCTAGTGACAGGTGAAAATGTTGCAGCTCCCCATCTGCCACCAGCATGAGGATACGCACCACTGCAAATGAGAACACCAAGCTCCACTGCACACTGGCTGACAAACCAGGATAACAGTGGCACGTGGTTCGGGAGCATCAGGTGCTCTTTCAACTTGGGATGTTTTTCATTTAAGATGGTTGGTGGGACACACCCCAACATAGGTTGAGGAGCATCTGTCAGTACACAGGAGACTGAGGAACTGTCATTTGAATATCTTTCCCTTTACTCGAGTTCAAAGCAGAACACTGTGGAAGAGCAAACATGCTGCCAGCATTAGATGATATGAAGAAAGGGTCCCAACAGCTAGTGCTCATCTGCATGAGACAAAGGCTGGAGGTGTAATTAGGGAAGTAATTTAAAGGCATCAAATGAGTCCGGCTAATGCATCATCAAGAAGACAGAGCCCAAGAAAACTGAAGCAAAGAGTTTTAAGAAAATACATCTTTGTCTTTTCAGAAAAGGCACACTTAAATACTCTGCCACTTACAGGGGAAGACAAGACTTAAAGTGGACTTCAAGATGGTAACACCATTCACACTCACTGTGCATTTTGAAACTGTTCACTTCCTTGCAAACCCCACTTACTCGAGCCTCTCCATTTTCAGCAGTGCCTCCTGGTGTGCAATGCTCAGCTGCTGCATTTTGTCCACAGAGGATTTCTATCAAAGCAACATCAGCAATCTCTCCTCAGTGCTTTCCAAGAGCCATGGATTTCCTCACACATAACACTACTAGCAATAACTACAAAATGTTTACTCACACTATAATTTTCCCATTAGAAATAAATTTTAGTAGAGCTAGTCAGTTATTCCTCACAAATGAGTTAGGAATTTTACTTAACACAAATGATATTTGCAACAAACATTTCTAACCAGATTGCTGGTTCATAAATGAGGTTATGCATCTGTTGTATGACCCTCAAGTATATTTAAATCTTACATATTGCCAAAGAAATTCCATGTAAGTCTCACGGCATGCTTCTCTGAAGTGAATAAAGTTGATAATGCCACTTAAAAACCGACTCGTCCGTTTTGCTTCTAAAATATAAAGCAAGACTATTTTAAGTAAATGATTGAAACAACATAATGTAGAAATATTCATTCTCTCCCCCTGCATTACTTTGCTCATGGTATGTAAAATAAAACCGTGTAACAATCTGTTCTAACTTCAAGATCAGAATTACCCTTATATATTAATAATTAGGAAAAAAAAGCCAATTACTTTTGGCCATTATGGAAACAGCAAAAACCTGACTGGCTTGTGTCCCTTAAATAACTATAAAGAAACAGTCTGTGAAGCGACAAACTTCAGATACTGGACACAGGCCCTGCAGCACCTCCACAGGACCCAGCAAGCGAGCACTATCAGGGCACTGGCCTGTAATTCAAGCTCCCAGACTGCAGCGCAGACAGCACAACGCAATCAGAACTCATGGGTCTTGGAGGGTCAGAAAAACAGGCCAACCACAACTGTAATCCCAGCAACTCAGGAATCCCAGGCAGGAGGATCCAAGTTCAAGGCCACCTGGGCAACTCAGTGAGATCCTGCCTCAAAATAAAAGTAAAAACAGCTGGGGATGTAGCTCAGTGGTAGAATACCCCTGAGTTCAATTCCTAGTACCAAATAAATAAAAAGTGATAAAGATAAAGTCTTAAAAGCAGCCAGAGGGGGAAAAAAAAAAAACTGAGCACATCACATGGATAGACAGAACAGCAGTGACTTCTCATCAACGGCAACACAAGCGGAAGATAGGGTGGCCATGTGGTCAACTCAGAGTTCTACGTGAAAGGGAAATTTCTTTCAAAAAGAAAGGCAAATTAAAGGGTGTTTATTAGCAGTATTAGAAATATTAAATGAAATCCTCCAGTTGCAGGGAAAGATCATACCAGAGAGGGACTAGACATACTTAAAAGAATGTGGGTTAATATAAAAGAAAATTTTCCTCATTTAAACAATACTTTTTAAAGATAATCAACTGAAGCCATTTCATAACAATATGTCAAAGCATTCACATATCTGTAGAAGTAAACTTTATAGCATGATCACACAAAGGACAATAATGGGGAATGGAAATAAACTCTTTGTAAGGTATAATATATATTAAGACAAACAGAAATAGGCTAAAGATATGTGCATACATATTAAACCCTACAGTAAATACCAAAACTAAATAAAAATAAATATATCCCAATAAACCAAAATAAGGCAGGAAATGGGGAAAACAGTAATAGGACAAGTTAAATTTAAATCAAATCACACCAATAGTAACATTAACTGTAAGTGAACTAAACAGTTCAATTGACAGACAAGCAAAGCAAGAACCCTCTACAGGCAGTCTCTAAGAGACCCACTTCAGATACAATGACTCAAATAACTGCAAAGCAAAAGACAATATGTCCTGGGATATAAAGCATATTTCAGAGCAAGTCCAGAGAATACTTCTAGATGTGTTGGCTTCAAAACTAGGCAGAACAGACAAATCCACAATCATGTCTGAAGATGTCAATAAATAAATGTATTATCTGAAGCCATCTAGTTTGTGATAGTTTATTAGGGCTCCGAAAGGCAACAAATACAGACCATGTTCTGGGCCATAAAAAAGGTATGAATAAACTGAAATGGGGTCAAATTGAACAAATCTCTAATCCCAAAGGAACTAAATCACAAATCAGCAACAGAAAGATAGCTAGACAAACCCTGAATGTTTTAAAAAGTAGACAACACACTTAAAACCTGCAGGTGAATGAAAAAAAAAATTAAAAAGAAAATTAGAAAATGTTTCGAATTGAATAGGAAATGAAAATACAACACAGTGGGGTTTATAGAATATAGATGAAGTTGAGATAGAGGGAAATTCACACATTAAACCCTCATACTAGGAAAAAAACAAAACAAACAAACAACAACAACAAAAACAGGCCTGAAACTAATGACCTCAGCTCCTGCTCTAAAGTAAAGAACAAAAACTAAGAATAAATGAAACCAAAAGTAAACATGAGCAAAGAACCCTCCAAGGTTTAGGGTACTTTTTTCACAGTGGGCACATATTAGATACAATTCAAATGTCTATCTACTGAAGAGAATACTCCAAAATAAAAAGATACACAGCAGCAACAAGTGCAAGTAACATGGATAAATCTCAACCAGGCTGTGCTTAAAGAATAGACACCAGGACAATCACCTAGTACATGGGAGGTCCTGGGTTTGATCCTCAGCACCATATAATAATAAATAAATAAAATGAAAGTATTATTTAAAAAAAAAAAAAAAAAAGCAGCAGCAGCAGACACCATACACCCAGCAGCTCCGGAGGCTGAGGCAGCCTCAGCAAAAGTGAAGCACTAAGCAATTCAGTGAGACCCTATCTCTAAATAAAATACAAAATAGGGCTGGGGATGTGCTAAGAGGTCAAGTACCTGAGTTCAATCCCTGGTTCAAAAGAAAAAATAAATTAAAAAAGGAAAAATAAAAAGAAGCAGACACCACGGATGGCAGACCATATTCTTTCATCTGTATGAAATTCTGGAAAAACTAAAGCTAGAGTGACAGAAGACACGCCAGTGGTTGCAAGCAGTGAGGCAGCCATGGGAGGCTGACTGCAAAGGGACACCAAGGGACTCCTGCGGGCCATGGACCCGTGCTATACACAACTGTGGCAGTGGCTCACAAGTACACGTATTTATTAAAACACATCCAATTTACATTTTAAATCCATGAGGTCTGTCATGCATATACTACATCCATAGACAAAAGTCAGAGATCCAAGAGGGCGAAAATGAATCAAGGGACACAAAGCTGGGAAATTTTACATCTAAAATAACAGCATGACCATGATGCATACTAAAAGAGAACTTCTTCATGGTGAAAAGTAACCGTTAACTTGATAAAGTTAATATGAATAAATATGAATAGTCTACTATGTGACATCACATCTGCATTTTTTTTTTTAAGTACTGGGGATTGAACTCAGGGGCACTTGACCAGTGAGTCACATCCCCAGACCTATTTTGTATTTTATTTAGAGACAGGGTCTCACTGAATTGCTTAGTGCCTCGCTTTTGTTGAGGGTGGCTTTGAACTCATGATCCCAAGGCGCTGGGATTACAGACTTGTGCCACCGTGCCTGGCCTCCCCAAATTTAAAGAATACTTTTTAAATGTAAGGAGTTAAGAAAAAAATTAGTCAGAAACACAGCTTTTATGTTGATCTACAAAGGAAAAACAGTTCAATAAAAGGATGTAATAAAACACATCTCTAAGGATGGGATGCACTTGAAACCTACTCTAAGTCTTTCCTCCACATTTTTCAATGGAAAGGTAAAGTGGTTGGTTAAAGCTAGACAATAAAACTGTTTAAATTTTCACTTACTTGGATACAGAATATCAGCAATCTCAAAGTCATTCACCCGGCAGATGGGCAGAAATGAATCCCTTTTATAGAAAGAATATCAATAAATGAGTTGTAAGCTATACTGAACCATTGAGCATAAATTCCCCATTTTTAGAGAGATTTCTGGAGGTTTCCCCCAGGGTTGCAGGACCAACTTGAGCCCAATGTAGTGCAGAGCTCGATAGCTACACAAGCCTTTCTTAGAGCCAGGGACACCACAGATTCTAATGAACAGGCACTTGGGCACACCGAGACTCTAGAAACTCTCCACAAAGCTGGCTGAGGACTGCCATTTACATGGCCTCCGAACTTCAGTGGACAGACCCTGAGAAGTGCTAGAAGTGAAGGGAGTTCTGCTTGGTAGAAACCTGTACTTCTGAACATACATAGAGAGGAAAGGAAGTTGATGGAACTCCTTCCCAAAGATATAGGGTTTAAAGGGTTTAATGCCATGCAAATACAAAAGCAGATGGAGAAAGTAAAATGGGGGTTTACTCACAGGTGAATGAATAAGTTGCTAACTGGTAAAAAGCCTTCCATTATATGTGGATACATAACTTCAGTGTTCACGGGCATCTGCATGTAGTAAGTCACAAAATCTAAGTCACACATTGATTAAAAGAGTTTCTTCAGCCATAAACTAAAAGTAACCTTAATCAGAGGTTAAGATAAAATTGTATCAACTTTATCATTAAATCTGAAAAAAACAATGCAGCTCCTGCTACTAAGCTATAATCGACATTAATATTTCTAATGATAGGGTTTACAGGGGGTGCTAAATAAAGATTTTTAAATGAATAAAAAAATAGAAGGATAACCACAAGCCACCACTGTGTATCAGGCATTATGCTGGGGTTTTATTTATTTTCTCTTCTGATTTTTACAAGGATCTATAAACAAAGTGCTATTCCCTTTTTATAGACAAAGAAACTACAATTGGCAAGATTTCATTGTAAAAGGGTGGCTGTCTTTGATTTTTATTTTTTTTTCCAACAAAACTGCGGTTTAATTTCAGAAAATGTGTTAAAATATATATCTATACATCCATTTCTGACATACACTTAATGTGTTAATATACACAAAATGATGCTTTCTCTTGAAACTGTATTTATGAAACGTACATTTTAATTTAAATACTCAGTATACACTGCACTAATCTTCATGTTGCAATTTTTAAATACATTAAAATCTGCAATGTAACAAAATGTTTTCTGCATACGAAATTTTGTTTTTTGTTTTGTTTTTATTTTGTTTTTTTTTTAATATATATAATGCACATTCTTTATGTATTTTTATTTAGGGTTTTCTCGGTCACAATTTTCTTTGCTGTCTAACATGATCTGCATGACCTATAATCTTTGAACTACTTTCGTACCTCATGTTTTTATCCAGCACTCTTACTGTAATATGTACTAGTCTGTGAACAATGTCAAATAAAAAAAGAACAGGTGGGTTGGTGGAGCTGAGCTAGTGTGCAAAACACTAGTTGTACAAAAACAAAAATGAAGTGAGCCATCTTTTGTTCATTTAAAATGTCTTTGATTTTTAAACAACAGATAACTATCATGTTGATGAGACTCCAAAGACTCTGACAATGTCAGAGCATCTTCAAAGGATGCCCTCAGGACTTCATTGCAAAAAAAAAAAAAAATTACAATAAAGAAAGTGGCCTTTCCTACTAGAAACAGCTAGTTTGCTGAGAGCTCAGCTGCCTCATTTCTAGCATTGTTCTGACTGTATGCCTGCTCTTCTCACCTAGGAGTCCTTCCTGAGAAGAGACACTTGTCCATGCACACTCACTGTGTCCGTGGGTCTCAGGGGACCTATAAACCTGGGAATAGCCTCAGTGATGTCTAGGTGTTGTTCAGGGCTTCCACTGAGGTCTATCTTGGTAAAGCTATGCATATAAACCATTATTATGCCTAAAATTCCTTCACAAGTGACATTAATTTTACATAAGCCTTTGAATGTGTCAAAACAGTCAAGATTTCCTTAAAAGGCAGTATGTACGTGAGCAGGAGAACTGCAATAAAACACGAAACATTGTTTTGCCTTACCATAAACTTACCATGTAAAAATGCTCCAATCGAATGCCATAGACTATCTGTAAGGCCCTCATGTAGATCATATACAAGACTTCAGGCTGCAACGGAAAGGAATTTTCAATACTCTTGACGCATGACTCCAGCACTACATCACTACCACCACTGTCCAATGCTATAGTCAGTAAACACAGAGAAAAGGGTGACAACTGTTCCATCTCCTTGAAATGTTTCACAATTTTCCAGATTTTAAAATACCTGATTCATGTCAGTTGTTCCAAGTGCCAAAAGTAGACAAAAAAGTAGACAAGACAGCTGCTTAAGAACAAACATACTCTTCTAAATCAAATTCAAGCCACCCTCACCCCAGGCAATGGAGGAAGTTAGTTCATCTTTCAGATCTGCTGGTTGCCAGGAATGTGGCAGATGTGTCCCAACACTGAGAATATATTTCTTGAAAAAGATCATTAGAAATCTTGTTGCTACCTTAGACATTAAGATTTTCTTGGATGTGAAGTTTAAGAGACAAGTGGGATAAACTCAATGAGGAAATACAGAAGTTTAAAAACCTTATTGTATGAGCAGAAAAGTGAGAAATATAGAGAAAATATTGCACCTTTTCAAAAAGTTTAAAGGCCCATCATTTACTCTGAGCTGACTCCCCTCATTTTAAAGAATTAAAGGATACTGACATTAGACAGTCTGAGTTCCATGTCATGGAACCAGGCTTCCCTATGTTGTCACTGCAAGGTAACACCAAGACTGAAAAAGGACTCTGGATGCTCTGTGACACACACACAGTCCATTTCAGCATTTAATAACCATGTGAGGAATGATGCCCATCAAAGCAAGTCAACTCTCCCTTGGGGCATAAAGCAAGAAGATTAATCTGTAAGATTCCAAGGGGATAATTTCAAGCATTTTCTATGGTGGGAAACCACTAGGAATAAGTTCCCCTAAGCCCTGCCAATACATTAAATCCGTGTACCACACTTCAACAGCAATAAAAAAAACTTAAAATCCTTTAATATATCTATGATTTAAAAGCGGCTGTCTTTTTTAAAAGAAAACAATCATATTAAAAAAGTGAATTCCTAATGGGAGGGCAGAAATCATCTCACATACAAATTTAATGTTATTTAAAATTACACTAGCTGAAATCTTTCTCTGTATTAAAACTGACAACATGACATGGCATGGTGACCTACTTGTTCTCTAACACCAATACCTACTTCAAACATCAAGACATTTTACCTTTGGATTTGGATAAAGGTCATTTTTGGAGAGGTTTTTTCCATCCGCTCCTGTTAATAACTTATTGCGAATATGAACCACAATCTCAGCAACTTTATATCTGGGAAAAGACAAAGTTTCCATCTTGGGACTTGTAGTCTGAAGGAAGGGGGGGAGAAAAAAAGATGAGAAATACAATCAGTAGTTCTCATTGTCTGGAACTTGATAATCAATAAGAACAAAACAAGTCAAGTTGAACTAGTGACACTAGCACTATCATCAAATATTTAATAAGATAAAGACAAAGATGTATATCCTAAAATAAAATTCTACCAAGCACACTCATTTTCTGCTAATTTTCCTAATGCTGTACACTATTATCTTCCACATGGGAAAGAGGATTTTATTTGAACACACAACTGGGAAATCATGTGTTTCCTTTTTCACATTTGAGGGGCCAGACAGAGGTTTTGCATAGCATAAGGCACCATCATTAGAAGCTATATATAAGGGATGATAACACACGGAAGGAAAAAAATATCATATTCTGATTCAAAATTCTATTCATTACATACATAATGAGATGACTATTAAAGTTTAAGATGCAAGAGGAAAAAAAATCAGTAAAAACAGATGCAGAAATTCTTAAAGCAAGAACTTTAAAAAACAAAACAAAAACCCCTTTTCCCTAATGTGTTCCTATGGTGAGTTGGTCCTGTGCCCCGCTAAAGCAGCAGTTCTCACAGTTCTGTACCCCCTGCTCTTGTAGGCTCATTTGCTTGGAGACATTTGGTTGTCAGGCCAGGAGTAGCAATGCTGCTGGAATCTAGTCAGTGGAGGTGGGAATGCCGCTAAACGTCCCACAACATCTATCTACAATGGCTCCTCACAACGAAGAATTATCCAAAATGCCCACAGGATAAGGTTAAGAAAGCCTGTCCTAGAACTTGCATTTAACCTTGTGGCTATGTACTGAGATTTCACTTACAGAACTCTGACGCTACCTGGAGAGTCCAATAAGCTAAGACTCATTTCTTTACCAAGAAGAAGAGGGGCCTTAACCTCTTGCTTAAATACTAGTTTAATTGCCCAAAGATCCCTCTTTCCCACGATGTCCCAGGGAAGAAGCCAATGTGGAGACCCAATGTGAACATACTCAACTTTGCAGATATGCCGATATTCTGAAATGGCCACAATTCTGGAAATCTTGTTTTCTTTTTCAGGTTCCTAATGTTTCTTAGAACATTAGGGTTAAAAAGAAGCACTGGCAACTAGCCTAACTAAAGCTATTTTAAAAGATGATTATAAAAACTGCCTAGTTCCATATAAACCCTTGAAAGCATCACAGTAGTCACTCTCAAGTAGACTCCCTTCCAAATTAAGGAAGTTTTCTAATAACCATGTTTTTACACTCCATATTTCCTCATACTGAAAGGAGGCTCAATCCCTTACACCGGCCTGAGAGGCACCAAGGAACTTAATCTAGCATGCTTCTGATCAACACAGCCTAGCTAAACCTACATGTGTGTATTTGCTGCCTTTTGTCTCACTCTGCCTGCTATTAAAAAAAAGATGGAGGTTGGAGACAGAAAGGTCTTCAGCCCTTTCTTGAAGCTGGCTTTGAATAAACCTTTTTCCTGCAAAGGAGCCAGAGTTTGGGGGAGCCAGAGCAGTAAACCTATTCATTCCATACCACAACTGTCCATCAAGGCAACTTTTTCCACTTCAGAGTGGCTCTCACAGTTAAATAACTCTTCCTCGTGCTGTAATGTTTGTTGTGGAATTTTGGTCATTGCCTTGATTTCTAGTTACCACAACTTCACAGAATGTATCAATCCCTGTTTAAATGACAGTTCTTTCAAAAAATGTGAAGACTGTCATTGGGTCTCTGCTAAGCCCTCTTATTCTAGAATAATTTCTTTACCTAAGAGCAAGCCCTTCCATCTGTGAGAGGAAAAAAAGCAAACTTTCCCCTAGTTCAACAGCAATCAACACTGAAAGCTCATGACAAGACTGGGATGAGTGGTGCCTGCACACACCAAGCAAGTTGTGCATGTGGCGCCAGCTAGGTGTTCACTAGCTACATTCATACTATCTACCGGATAGATTTAGATCCTATAGGCTAAGGGCTCAGACTATCTCCTCAGCCCACATGCCAATCAGAAATCCCACATCATTTCACCTGTGCTTCTGACCAACCTGCTACTTATTGGAGTTCACACCATCTCCTTTTTGGGTTCACTTAATTTGCTGGACAAACTCACAGAACTCAGGGAACACTTATGTAACAGGGACTTAGGCTGCTTTTGCTAAAAGCAGTGACTTCACTTAGGTCTGGAGATGCCCCACGGATAACTAAAAGCAGGATAAAGTTTGGCATCTCTACCTTCATTTTGTACCTGTCTCCTTTGTCACCTTAAACTCTAACCTGCTCAGGTAGGTATGCAAATCATTTAAGAAATATTTACCTAAAAATTAGTAATACAAGCTTCATCAGCCCTAAATTTATCTCACCTGTCCCCTTTAAGACTGAGGCCAGATTTGCAGCATCCAGTTTCACACCCAGGAGTGGCACCTAGAAGTGTCCACACTTTGCCCTATATAGCAGATCCTATGTTACAGGCACATCACTCCAGGATAAGACAGATTCATCCTCCAGGCAGGAGCAATCATCTCATGGGAGCCAACCTGCCCCCTTCCAGGATCCCAGGTCTGACAGATAAACATTCTAAGCAACAAGTGGAAATTGGACTTCAAGGAATAAGGACTTCATGAGAGCTCCTGTATAGAGCCAGGACTGAGAGAATGATAGGCCAGACCAGTTTGACCATGATGGTTTAATTATGCAGACCTCCTGACCTGATTCCTCCTCTATTTAAACCTAAAGCTGCCTTCAAACTGAAAGACAGGGCTGAGATGTTGGATCTTAGCATAAGTCTTCCCAATGTAGCCATATAAAGTTTTTTTCTGCTTTTCACCATTCCCATTTCTGTATGGTTTGGGGAATGAATGGCTGGACCTAGTTTGTTGGGATCCCAGAACATAGCCTAGGACTCCTGCAAAACATTTACTGGCTAATTATAAAGAAATATTACAAGTGATGGAACACCAGATGAAAGGTCAGGTAGGGCAAGGTATGAGGGAAGGGGTTACAACCTCCAGGAATACTGGGGTTCACATCATCTGGATGGTCATCAGAAACTCTTCAAAACCAATCCTTGTGGGTTTTACATAAGTTTATTATATAGACATGATTGATTACATTACTGGACACTGGTGATCTGTTCATTCCCTGAGATTAGAGGTGGGGTTAAAAGTTCTAATTCTCTAAGCCTGCCTACGTTCTTCAGATGAAAGCCCATCCAGAAGCTACCTAGGGGATACCAGCCCTCAGTCCACCGCTAGCTCATAAAAGGTCACTTATCACTTTGAAGACTCCAAGGATTTTAAGATTTGTGTGCCAGGAACTCAGGATGAACACCAAAAGCATATGTAAAATATTATACCCTCATACTTACCTTCCTCTAAAATATCATTTTGTCAGTGTCTTCCTAAAATATAATGCCCAAGCTTAACACAACACTCCAGATATGATTGGCCCAGGGCAGAGTATTAATAGTAAGGAGACTCCTCTGCTGGGCTACAAATGTAACACTCACTCAAACATGTTTATGATGGATATTAAGAACATCCTCAGGGTGACCCCTTATATCAGCTGTATTTCCCCATGATCCTGCATAACTATTGGTAACTTAGGCAAGGGTCTGTATTTCCTACTATTGAATTTCACAACTGCACATTTCTATTTTAGAATGAAGATCACTTTATGTAGACTCAGATCCTTCACATATTAGGTGTCTCTATTACCTTAACTGAGAGGGAAAGCAAGATTCCTACCCCAGGATATTTCTTTGACATTATTTCAAGCTGATTTGGCAGAGAAAATGCAGACTTCTTCAGACAAAGAAAAGGCTCTAAAAAGCTGTCCTTTTGTAAACAGTTTGCAAAAGGACAGCTTTTTAGATAGATGTAGATAGTAAACATCGATAGTAAACTTGCTTGCTGTCACCTTCTCCCCTTGGGCCTCCAAAGCCTGCAGCCACCTCCCCTGCCCACCCTCAAGCCCAAGGCACTAAACCTTTGTTTAGCTTTTTATAAACCTCAACAGTCTAGCCCTTCTGTGCTTAGGCACATAAGAAGTTCTGGATTTTCCCTGCAGTGTAAACTATATTCCCTCTGAAGGCTTGCTAGACACTTAAAACTTCCCTACATAAGCAATCTATACTTTCTGCTAAGCCATATATTTAAGACCCAATGAGGAACGATTGCAGGTCACTCTTCCAGAACAAAGTAGATCTTATTAGAGATGGTCACGATGGACAGGTGGGTGGGAAATAACTTAAGTCATCACCGCACGTCCCTCTCCTGATGTCCTGGGCTCCTGACGTCAGTTTAATGTCTGCAAAACGTCTCAGGCACCATATTTGTACAAAGGTACAAAGAACCTTTCCCATCACACCAAACTCAAATGTTCTGCTTGGTTCCAAAACCTTGGAAACCCGATGAACTTCCCCCCGACTTGGCCTCGGCCTCCCGCGTCTCTGGGGAATCTCCTCCGCCTTCAAGCCGCCCTGCCCCGCAGCACACCGGGCTCTGGGCACCGGGAACCCGGGGCTGGACGGAAGGCCCCGGCCACCGGCTCCTCACTCGCCCAAACGGCCCCACTTCAGACACGCCCTGGGCCGGCGGCTGAGGAAATCCCGACTCAGACCCTCCACAGCGGCAAACGCTCGAGCGACGGTTCCCTGAAGTCCCGGACGGCGCGGCACCCGGCCAGCACCCGGCCAGCACCCGGCCGCCGGAGGCCAGCCCGCTCACCTACACGGCCGCCAAGAAGGTCCCCCGCGCGGAACGGCGGCGGACGGCCTCCCCAGCCGGCGCCGACCGTTGCTCTTTCAAATCCGCCGCTCGCCGGAAGTACCTGTCCTTCCGGCGCCATCCCCGCCCCTTCCTGGTATCGGTGGCCGACCAGGGCCAAAAGACCGTCGCTCCCGGAAGCCGGCCGGAACTAGAGACTCGGGCTCCAGTTTGACCCGGAGCGCTAAGGCGACGGCGGGAGGCGGGCGCCCAAGTCAAAGGAGAACCAAGGTCTAGCAGGAAGGACCACCCGGCACCGAATCGGCACCTGGTCGGAAATTCGACCCAGCGGTCTTCTCGATGGGGCAGTTGAGGCGCCGCCTCGCCGGGGTGGAGACCCCAGGTCGACGAGCCAGCGGTACGGCCGCCGGCTGCCGCCTCTGCATCTCCAGAAGCCCTGTGCCCAGGCCAGGGTCGGTCCCAGTGCAGTGAGCCCAGTGCTTGGGGCTCAAGTGTGGCGGGCCCCGGTACAGGAGCAGCGGGTCCCAGTGCAGCGAGCCCAGGTACAGGAAGGCTTTAGTAAATATCATTCATGATTGCTATAAGTGAGTCTAGTGAAGGCATTGAAGATGCCACCATGGAATTTACAAATCAATCAATAACGTGATATGGTCAAAATACTCCTATGACCTCAGATAGCATTACAAAACCCCACTCTTTAGAACCATAGTTCAACTTTTCAATTTTAAGTCTGTACAAACAGAAATACTTTGTCATCCTTTATTTATTTATTTATTTATTACAGGAAATATAAGCACAAGCAGGAGGGAGGGGAGTAAAAGAACCAACATTCCTTGAGTTGTCCTGCGTTTCCGGAATCATTCTCAGCATGGCCTCCATTTTAGATTTCACTCTGTATTAGACTCGATTTACCTAACTACACTGACCACCTAACTTTAAATCTGGCTTCAGCAGTGTCTTTAAGGTGATGACAAAACTTGAGAATTCTTTTGCTTCACCCTTCACCTCACAGACCATGTAAGCATATTTCAAAAAGTTGTATTGATCCTTGTAAATAAGATCATTTGAATAAACTTTTTCATAGGTAACTTTAATACTAATATAACTCATTTACGGTAACATTCTCATTCAACTCTGGACACCATGCCTTTCCTGCTAATGCTGCACAGGGTGGCCAGATCAAACTTCTACTGGTGTGGAAACCTCAGTAAAACTGCTCAGGTGTAGCAGGCCCAGCGCCGGGGTCCGGGAGCAGCGGGTCCCGGTGCAGCGAGCCCAGGTACAGGAACGCGCAGGTGTAGCAGGCCCAGCGCCGGGGTCCGGGAGCAGCGGGTCCCGGTGCAGCGAGTCCAGGTACAGGAACGCGCAGGTGTAGCAGGCCCAGCGCCGGGTCCGGGAGCAGCGGGTCCAGGTGCAGCGAGTCCAGGTACAGGAACGCGCAGGTGTAGCAGGCCCAGCGCCGGGTCCGGGAGCAGCGGGTCCCGGTGCAGCGAGCCCAGGTACAGGAACGCGCAGGTGTAGCAGGCCCAGCGCCGGGTCCGGGAGCAGCGGGTCCAGGTGCCGGAGCTCTCAAGTTCACGGAGTCCAGAAGCAGCGGGTCCAGAAACAGGAACGCGCAGGTGTAGCAGGCCCAGCGCCCGGGTACAGGAGCAGCAGGTCCCAGTGCAGCGAGCCCAGTGCTTGGGGCTCAAGTGTGGCGGGCCCGGGTACAGGAGCAGCAGGTCCCGGTGCAGCGAGCCCAGGTACAGGAACGCGCAGGTGTAGCAGGCCCAGCGCCGGGGTCCGGGAGCATCGGGTCCAGGTGCCGGAGCTCTCAAGTTAACGCGTTGAGTCCAGAAGCAGCGGGTCCAGAAACAGGAACGCTCAAGTGTGGCAGGCCCAGATGCAGGGCTCCAAGAGCAGCGGCCCCGCGTGCAGGGCCTCAGGTAGAGTGGGCCCAAACGTCAGGGGGTTCAGGTGTGAAGAGTTCAGATGCAGTGGATCCAAATTAGTGATTCCGAGTGTGGCAGACCCAGGTGCAGTGAGGGCCTGTGGCCTAGTGGAGCCCCATTTTCTGACAGATCCCCTGTTCATCTCCAACAGGCTCTGTTCTCCCTCCTCTAAACTGTCACAGCTTCACCTGCTGGGTGAGTTACATTCTTCAAAGAAGGAGTCCCCCCCAAAATCTATTTTTATGAGGGCAAGTGTGGAAATATACATTCAGTACAAGTTGTGATCTTTCAGCTGAAGGCGTGTGGGCCTGTTATTAGAGGAAAAAGCAGTTTTACTGAGGTTTCCACACCAGTAGAACTTTGATCTGGCCACCCTGTGCAGCATTAGCAGGAAAGGCATGGTGTCCAGAGTTGAATGAGAATATTACCGTAAATATAAGTTATATTAGTATTAAAGTTACCTATGAAAAAGTTTATTCAAATGATCTTATTTACAAGGATCAATACAACTTTTTAAAATATGCTTACATGGTCTGTGAGGTGAAGGGTGAAGCAAAAGAATTCTCAAGTTTTGTCATCACCTTAAAGACACTGCTGAAGCCAGATTTAAAGTTAGGTGGTCAGTATAGTTAGGTAAATCGAGTCTAATACAGAGTGAAATCTAAAATGGAGGCCATGCTGAGAATGATTCTGGAAACGCAGGACAACTCATGGAATGTTAATGAAGTCCGAAAAGGCCCTAGGCCAAAGTCCACCTCAAAGAAGTGTTAATGAACAGCCCCCAGCAAACTTAAAGATAGCCCATCACAAAGAAGTGTCCCACCCCTCGGGCCTTCCAACCTACATTCCATCACCAAAACTATAAAAAAGGGGAAACAATTGCACTTCCACGGATTCCACCTCTTGGGTCCCCTTCTTCCTCCAGGAGAAGTCTTTTCTGCCTACCTTTAATAAACTTCTAATTTCTATTCTGACCTTGCCTCGGCGTGCTTCTTTGGTGTTATTCTTCAACATGGGGGAAGCAAGGACTCGTCACCGGTCAACAGCGGTAACACTGCCAAAAATTAAGTTCCAGTACCAGGATTATACTCAGCTTACAGTGGGTTCACTCCCTCATAAACACATTAAGTGGGAAGTGTGGTCCACACACCTAGCCTCAGCAACATAGTGTGATGCCATTCTTCTCACCAGATCCTGTGGCTGATAGCTGAAGCTTGCTGCCTCTCCTGCATGGAAAAGAGTGCTGTGTAACATTGCTGCCCTGGGAACAAATCAAATTCAAGGTGTGGTTTCTATTGAATGAAAATATTTTTGCAACATTGTGAAGTCTAAACTCACAAGTGGAGCCTTTGTAAATTGGGAACATCTGTTTTTTCTCAGCATTCTATTTTTCTGCTCCTTTATACCTCATTCCAGTGTATATTCACTTCCATCTTCCCTGTCAGGTCTCCTAACATTACTTCCCTTCCCAGTTTGGACTGTGTGATTTATCAGCATGTGAACTGCCTATGTCTGAGACTGTTGACTTGGGTCCCCATCAAGCCCTAACCCTAAGTCTGCATACCAAGCTCAGTCTCCAATTTCAGTTCTGTCCTTGATTTTTAACAAGTCCTCAGTTTTTTATTTGATTTCTTACAAACTGATCCCCTTTCCAACCTCTTCAACTCTATTAGAAGGTCATCGGAGTAATCTAAAAAATATTTTTTAAGCACTTAACACACATTGGTATCTGCAGTACCTATTCCTTTTCTAATGTGAAATCCATATTTCCTTCCAGATTGTACTTTAAAGACTCATGACAAACCTTTAAAGGCTGAGCAGACCCTTGAGTGACAGGTGATACTGTGACCGCTGTTGACCAGTGACGAGTCCTTGCTTCCCCAATGTTGAAGAATAACACCAGAGAAGCACGCCGACCAAGGACAGCAGAAAAGACTTCTCCAGGAGGAAGAAGGGGACCCAAGAGGTGGAATCCATTGAAGGGCGAATGTGTTCCCCTTTTTATTTTTTGGTGATGGAATGTAGGTGGGAAGGGTTGGGACACAGGTGGGCCATAGAAGTAATCTGGGCCTTTCCCTGTGGAGTTTGCTGTTCATTAACATTTCTTTGGGATGGGCTATCTCCAAATCTGTTGGGGCTGTTTCCTGGGCTTCATTAACATTTCTTTGGGATGGGCTGTCTTCAAATCTGTTGGGGCTGTTTCCTGGACTTCATTAACATTCAGAGAGTTGCTCAGCTTTTCTGGAAATTCATTCTCAACATGGCCTCCATTTTAGATTTCACTCGATATTAGACCTGATTTACCTAACTACACTGACTACCTAATTTTAAATCTGGCTTCAATACTGGGTGAGACCTTGGCAACCCTCAAATGGGATGTCAGTGCAGGTGGCATTCCTGAATAATCAGCACTTCACTCAAGTCCCATCCCTAAGTGACAGGCTCCAAACAGTGTTTCTGCTTTGTTTTTAGCAGATCACTAAAGATGAAAACTGGATTAAATTGGTCTAATGTAGGAATAGGAATACCAAGACATAAAAAGCCTTGGAGGAGACAGGGACCACTCTTTGCTACCCTTTATCCACAGCTCAGCCTCAGTCCTAGACACTAGGTGGATTCAATGCCTAGACTAATGGGGTACCATCTTCTGACCTAGGTTCCTTGAGGCAAACTCATTTGGGAGGTGGCTGATGATTTAGCTTTATCAGACTAGCTCAGGATGCCTGCAAAGCATGCCCCTGGCTGTGTTCAGATGCATGTAACAAGGAGAGGTCTGAGGTAGACTCTTTGCATAGGAGTCTACTTGGTGTGGTGGCACATTCCTGTAATCCCAGCAACTCTGCAGACTGAGGAAGGAGGATTACAATTTCCAGGCCAGCCAGGAAAACTTTGTGAGACTCTTTATCAAAAATAAAAAGGACTAGGGATATACTCAGTGGTAAAGCACCCCTGGGTTACCCAATACCAAAAAATTTTTAAAAAGTTTATATTACACTGAAATGATAGTGTCTGTCTCCACTACTGCACAGGCTAGTTCTTAATGACCTTTGATTGCCTAGTGTCTAACACTGTACCTGGTACATCCTGGGTATCTAGTCAGTGTTGCTGAACTGAACTACTACTCTTTATTTTTATTTACCTATTTTGCTATTGGAGGTTGAACCCCAGGGCGCTCAACCACTGAGCTACATCCCCAGCTTTTTTTTTTTTTAATTTTGAAATAGGATCTCACTAAGTTGCTGAGGCTGACCAAGGACCTGTGATCCTTCTGTTTTAGCCTCCAGAGTTGCTGGAATTGCAGGTGTGTGGGTTTAAATGTGGTGCATCTAATAGGAGAAAGTTACAGTTGTAGCTTCAAAGAGATTCTGTTGTACATGTTGGTTCTTTTACTCCCCTCCCTCCTGCTTGTGCTTATATTTCCTGTAAAAAATAAATAAATAAATAAATAAAGGATGACAAAGTATTTCTGTTTGTACAGACTTAAAATTGAAAAGTTGAACTATGGTTCTAAAGAGTGGGGTTTTGTAATGCTATCTGAGGTCATAGGAGTATTTTGACCATATCACGTTATTGATTGATTTGTAAATTCCATGGTGGCATCTTCAATGCCTTCACTAGACTCACTTATAGCAATCATGAATGATATTTATTAAAGCCTTAAAAATAATGGTTAGCCATGAATAGTGGTCTGAAGTGAAATTATGAACACAATTTTTATTCATTAGTTGAACTCCTTGAAACTGCATTGTGAGGTATAGGTGAACATTTGTGAAAGCAAAGGACTGTCATAGATTTATGGCTGTCTAGCATTTCGCACTAGAGGAGACAGTGATGTGCCCTCCTGTCAGCCACATCACTGGCTTCACAGCATCACAGGTGACATTTAATAAGCAAAGCCCTTTATTTGCAAGTGTTATATTAGCCTTTGACACCTTAACTGTACTTAATTTTGAGTGGGTAGGTAAAAGTGTCTAATGCTTTTTTATATTTTTTAATTAGTATTGTGTATAATTTTATATAAATGGTTGGGGCCACAGACATGCTGAAAATACACAGATATTTAAATGGGAAATTGTAGTGACATTTTTGTTTGACCAGAACAGTCACTGGGTGGCACTGTTGTATTAATGTCAACCTTAGCCTTACACTGAAAATTTTGCATTTTTAAAATATAAACAGTGATGGACATTGAACACAATGTTTTAGATGAGAAAATATATATATTCTAATTTTATTGATCTTAAAACACACATTCAAAGTTCAGGCTCAAGAGGAAAAGTATGGATTTAAGGTAGCTATCTGCCTTTGCCATCCTGTGTCTCTTGGCCTGTCTTTTACCCGGGCTCCTTTTCAGCAGTGGCTTGGGAATTTAGCCACTTATTTGTGATACACTAAACAGGATCTTTGCTAAGGACACAAATTGAATTTTCAGTTTGAAACCTGAAAATCCCTGACCTCACTAACAGTGGTGAGCTCCAAACCAGATGTCAGGAGGCGAGACACGCCATGTGCTGACCTCTCCACTGTCCTTCCTGACTTTCCCTCAAGGCTTGTGTTTATGTACTTGGTGCAGAGAAGCTTAGATTTCATGTTTGGGATTTTCTCAACCTTGGTGCTATGCTATCTTGTGGTATTTCCAGTGATTTCAAGGAAATTAGAGTTTCAAGAAAGAAAACATACGGATTAATTCTAACTTTACATTAGTCGTTTCTAACAGTCCTGGCGGTCAGGAAGCCCCCGTGCAGTGGCTGCGGCCCAGCAACCTGAGAGGCAGCTTCCGGGATGGTGGGTGGTGCCTGCTGGCCGCGTTCTCACGTTTCCAGTTCAACTGAAAGAATCTTGGCCCTTTTTGAAAGCTCAGCTCCATACATGATTTTGACACTCATGAGCGGGTGGAGAGAACCTGGAACTAAGGTGGGAAATCCAGGCCCGGAACACTCTCACCTTCCAGTGCAGGGCCTGGCTAGGGGACTCACCCCTTCTAGTCCCCTGGCTTCTCCCTCTGTCTCAGCCTCACCCCTTTGGGACCTGCACGCCTTTGGGACCCAAGTCCTCTGTAAGTCTAGAAACTGGCAGATTAGAAGTAAAGCATGGTGTGTTCGTTTGCTAGGGCTGCCACCGGTGCTGCAGGCTGGGCGGCTTAACAGATTCATTGTCTCAGTTCTGGAGCCAGAAATACAAGATTGAGGTTTCAGCACGGTTGATTTCTTCTGCAAGCCGTGGGGTCCCCTTGTTGCGCGTTCCCCCTGAACTTCTGGTAGTTTGTTGGTATTGCTTGACTTTTGTTAATTTATAGGTGTTCATCTCCTGTCTGCATCTCCACCTCTAAAACATGAAATCTAAGGTTCTCTGCACCAAGTACATTAGAACACAAGCCTTGAGGGAAAGTTGGGAAGGACAGTGGGGAGGTCGGCACGTGGCGTGTCCCGCCTCCCGTGCATTGCATGATCAGTGCATAGCGGTGCATAGCTGCATCTTCACCTAGCATTCTCTGCTGAGTGTGTGTGTGTCTGTCTGTGTCTCCACGTGTCCACACGTGCACGCCAGTTCAAATTTTCCCTTTTTTATAGAACACCAATCATTGGATAAAGCCTAGACTAAAGGCCTCATTTGAATTTGATTACCTTTTAAATACCCTGTTCCAAAATACAACCATATTCTGAAGTCTGGGGTTAAAACTTGAGCATCTCTTTTGATAGACACAATCCAACCCATAAAGAATGCTTCCCAGCATCTTAAGCCCAAAGCTTTGCAGGATCTGTGAGCAGCCTGAGGGTTCAAGCCAGCACAATGGGCCTGCCCCTCAGAAAGACACAGCCTGTGGCTTTAATTATTTAGGGACACACTGAGTGTGTCAGGAGCACCCCTCCATCTCCTGCCCATCTTCTGCCCTGCCGCTCTGGGAGCAGTAGAGCCCAACCTGACTCGGGGAATAGATTGTCGGCTCTGCGGGGGAGGCAGGCCCAGTGCTCTGGAGCAGTCTGCTCTTCCGAAGGAGAAAACAGCATGGCCTGTTTTAGAATGGCTGATCTCTGCCACCTCTCAAAACCGCTCCTGAAATCAACTCAGCGACGCTTTGGCTTAGAACACTGGAGATGCCACTGGCAGAAGGGAACTGTGTCTTCCCTTTTAGGGAGGAAAGAACAGCATTTACTCCATCAAGGGAAGAGGTGCAGCCCCTACTCAGAGGCGTGGGGCTCGCCATGGTTGCAGAGTCCATCACGTTTCCTATACTGCACAGACTCCTGGCAGTGCTCTTTTGAGATGCAGTCACCCTGTGTCTCCCGATCCCTGTCGTCTTGGTTTCCCAAGTCCATACCAGCACAGCAACTCAGGCCTTAGGTCTTCCGTCCAGGGGAGCCATGACAGCTCTGCTGATGCCACACTTGTTCGTTTTGAGGAATAGCCCAACTCCCTCTTTCTCCCTGCTAAATCGGTGTGGCTCATTTCTTGATCTAGGTTCACAAACAGAGAAGACTATTTTAAAGTCACATGTTTTGCATGGATCTATGCTTCTTTCCTGCTCCAAGCGCACCAAAGCAAATGCTCATAGTAAGCCGGTTTTTCCTGCTGAAGTGTTTACAGGCAGGACACAGCACTTGTGTCCAGCATAACCCCAGTGTCTCACTGCAGTCATCTCTGAGCGTGATTGCAGGCAACTTTGGGGGTAATTCTTCATGTTCTTGCATATTTTCTAAATTACTTTAATATATTCAGATTACTTTAATAATAATTAAAACAGTGTTTAAATGTCTGTGCTTTCTGTAAAGTGTTTTTCGGAATAAAGATAAATTCTCGAGAGTAAATTATAATTGGGGAAACGAGGCTAAGGGAAGTTACTGTTTTCCCTCGTAACATACTTTCCATGTTACCAATGCCAACTGTTTTACCACCCAACTGGAATTAAATGGCACAGCAGCAACACCAGCATGTCTCAGATGCTGCTCTATCAGGACAGCCTGTGACGGAGCCTTGCATGAGTTTCCTCTGTCCTTGGTACAGTTGATTCTGCGTCACGACGTCTCTGGGCATCAGTCGCACAATGAGATGCTCCTTCTGCGCTGGACTTACAATTCTGCATAGATTAGGTCAAGGGCATGGACTTGGAAATGAGCCAACCTAAATGTTCCCCAGCAGTGAAGCCATTTCCACGTGGGGTTCCCAGGTCCTCGTGTTGGCATAGCTCCATCTTTTGTCCTTGAAATCCACTCACATTACAGAGTGCAGCCATGAAGACTCCACATGAGGTGGCCCTCAGAGGACCCTATCTTTACGTGGGCTGGGTGCCTGGAGACCACTTGCAGTGCTGGGTCCCAAATGGGCTCAACATTCCCAGAACAAGGGAACCACCACAGGTCACCCTCCTCTGTTATCTTAAATTTTTAATTTCTTGTAGTTGCTCTTTATAAATGGAAGTTTTGCATTTTCCTCCCTAATCCTAAACCCAAAGAATTCTAATCCATATTCTAATCCTATATTTCTTTTTATAATACCCAGTTTAGGACCATACTTAATAAGTAGAAGGTTTTAGATTGGCCAATGTTGCAGAATATCAGATATACCCTTTATTTAGTGAAAATTTGAAAGAGAAATCAGGAGAAGCACCTTTTGTCTCTGACTATGGAATCTCTAATATCTGAAATATTGGAAAAATCCATTTATTTCTGAGCTGCCAGTGTCTCTGGAAAAGATACTCAAAAGTGGGCTGATTGCCAGAGGAGAGAAGACTATAATATTTATATAGGATTTATTAGAATAAACACCTCTGATGGCAACAAGCAAAGGCATAATTTTTTCTTAGGAGACAGCACAATAAATGTGCTGAATGTCTGGCTCAGCACACAATAACGACATTTTGTACAATGGTTCTAGAGAGAACTGTGCGGAGAGAAGATGGGCAGATGTGGCTGAGAACAGATGTGAAATGGCCTGTGGTCACACTGAGCCGGAGTCAGGATTGTATAAGCATCATGTCAGACCAGGAAGGGGTGAAGAGATCAGGTGGCCCAAGTATGGCATCTTGACCTGAACAGTAAGGTTAGACTAGTTCAAAGCACTTGTTTAGCATGTCCAGTGACACTTGGTCAAGAAGGACCAGTGTCTCAGGAATGACCAGGAGGTGCAGGGACCACTGTGCTGGGACCCGCGGCCAGGAGAGAGACCACACTCAACTGAATTCAGAATGGGCAGCCGGGGAATGGCAAGCAGGAGCAGGCTGGGGGCCGTGGATGAAGATTACGAAGAGCAGACCTGCGGGTAGGGGGTTCTGGCTCCACCAGGCCAACATGATTCTTGCTGGGTCAGGCCAGGCCATGGTACACCACCAGGGATGGTGGAGGAGGACCCTGGTCGGAGAGCAGGGATGAGTGTGTCTGGTGACTGACCTCGCAGAGTTCTGTTCTACACCTGGGCTTCACAGCTGGGCCCAGCAGAAGGCTCAGAAGCTTAACTAGGGAATGTGTCAGAGCCAAAAGCACAATTCAGGTTAATGCACTAGAAATACATTAATCACTTGGCACCCAGCACTTTAGAGTCTTGGGAACAGAGATCAAACAGTCCTACCTCTGCTGCTGGTGTCTTGTGCAGAACTGCAGACTCTATGCCTTCCTTGGTTTCGAAAGTCGAGTATGGGAAGGGCAGCTGAAGCTGTGGAAAAGTCAATTCCAGTGTGAGCAGTCATATCAGATGCTGTGATGGAGGGGTACTCAGTGCCTGACCTCTCGGAGCTCCTTCAGGACCTTCCTGGAGAAGGCAAGGCACAGCCTGCCACACCAAGGAAGTAAGAAGGGCTCCGGGAGGAGGGTGCAGCAGGCAGAGGCACAGAGGTGCATGCAGCAGAGTGGGGAGGTGAGTTCACCAGGCAGGGATGGCATACAGGCGAGAACCCAAGAGCCTTGAATATGACTTGACTTGATGTCAGGCTGTGATACGAAGAAAGCTACCACTTAAGAAGCAATGGAAGCAGCCCACGCAGGTGGAGCTGAGGTCTTGACTAGAGGGGCCTCAGGGAGGCACGAACACAGAGGCACTAGGAAGGCAGCTTTGGAGATGTCACCAGGGAGAGGAGCCTGAAGCTTCCAGGTATCTGACAAAGCAGCTGCCTCCCTGATGGGACTAAGTGCTGGAGCAGAATAAGTCTGTGTTCAAAATGAAAAATCAAAAACAAAATTAAAAATCTCAGTTTTGAGACAGAGCCACCTGTGGACATTCAAGTCAGTATTCCAGAAGGACATGTGAGTCTAAAGGTCAAGACAGAGTCAGACCAGAGTGCACATGAGGCACCAAGTCAGCTGGTTAATGAGAGTGCATGAGATCTTAGGATTGACATAGGGAAGACTGTCCACCTTACTTCAAAGCCAAACAAGCACCTGCAGGTGCATGCACACCCACACACACACACACACACACACACACACACACACACACACACTTAGAAACATCAGACAGGAAAAGAATAAGGAGCACATGCTTATAGATGCTGGAGGAGGGGCCTGTGGTTCCATAGGCAAGGGCGATGTGAAATGTGGCAGGGTCCCTCATCTTGAAGTTGAGTGTGGTATGCCATGTGATGGAACATGGTGCCACAGGGAAAGGAAAAGAATGAAACATGCTACGACTTGGAGATCTTTGAGCTGCCAAAACACGATGCCACAGACTTGGTAGCTGACATCATGGGAATGTGTTTTGTACAGTTCTGGAGGTTGGAAGGTGCCAGGTCTGGTGCTAGAAGATCCTGTGTCTGGTGAGGACCTTGCTCTTGGTCTGCAGACAACCATCTTCTCATAGCCCACGTGGCAGGAGGAGTGTGTGTTAGTCTCCTACAAGAATCCCATCCCCGCAAAGGAGCACTGCCCTCCAGAGCCCATGTCAACCTGGCTATTTCCCAAAGGCCCTACCTCCCAATGACATTACTTTGGGGTCAGGGTTCCCATATGTGAATCTAGGGGAGACAAGCATTCAGTCCATAACAGTAGATGAAACCTAAAATATTGTAAGTGAAAGATGCTGGATATATTGGGCTACTTATTCTATGGATCCATTTTTATGAAATGGCCATAAAAGGCTAATTTCCAGAGGCAACAAGCAGTGGCTGATTGGAGCTTGTGGGAACAGAGCAGTGAGGATCAGATTGATGGCAAATAGGCTTGGAAGAGAGTTTGGGAGGATGAAAAAGTTCTAAAACTGCCAGAAGGTGGAAACCTATCACAGCTGCATGCATACTTATAGTGGATAAAGGCTGCAGTGTCTAAATTACACCTCAATAAAGCTTTATATTTTAAAAATATTTTTAAAAAACTGAGAAATGGGAGAGGACAGGTCTCTGTGCAAGTCCAGCTTTGCATATCTAGACAGACAGTTGATCAGAGATTTGATTTCTTTCTCATCATCTGGCTTGAGCAACTCAGTTTTCAGGACAAGTTTATGGGAACTTAAATGCTTGATTCCCAGGAGGTCTTCTGGATTTTCTGGCGCACGTAGAGGAGAGACATCCAGATGATGGCTGTGTAGGTGTTATTTATGATGAAAACTGAAGAATTTGTTGAAACTTGATTTTGCAGGATAGATTTTTTAGCAGTTCCATTCCTTTTCCTCTTAGCTCTTTTCAACAGATACTCACTTTGCTTCCAGAGACCAGCCATAGGGCTGCCAGATACTTGTGAGCTCTAGGCAGAGAGGAACTGTGTTAGGAGTGCAGACAGTGGGCTGGGGGCAGGCACAATGGTACAGTCCCTGCCTCGTAGGCAGCAGAGCCTGGGTTCAATCCCTGAGAACTGCAGGAAAATGTCCCCGAGGGACTGGAGGAAGCAACTGCAGGTCCGCCCATACTGACTCCACACTCACCAAGTTTCAAGTAGCTGTATGCTGGTAAACTGCAACCTGAGTGTTTGGCAATATCAGTCTGCTTAGTTGATGTGTTCGAGTCTATCTTCCCTAACAGACTTTTTGTAATGTCAATATAAATATTTCATTTATTCAATTCATTGAGGGGCCAAAAAAAATCATTCTGAAAAGGTGAGATGATCAAATCAGTTTTACCTGCAGATGGGTGAAGAATTATGTTTCTATCTTCCAAATAACACCTCAGAATCAAAGCCAGACAGAGGCCACGGTAGACCAGAAGTCAGGAACCCATGAGGCTCTTTCCCAGCTTGTTTTTGACAACTGAGTTTCTGGGCATTTGAAGTTTTTGATTCTCTTTCTCTCCATACATTGGATAGAGTCGGTGGCTCTGTAGGCATTGTCTGGTGTTGCTGGGATGAACATCTCAGGAACAGAGTTTACAGCCTCAAGTGGCACCTCTCCAGGCCCCAAGGACGCACCAGAGAAATGGCACTGACACTAAGAAGCCTCCGGAGGAGAAGTCCCAAACCAGTCCCCATCAAGCCTCCCACTCTGGAGGACCTCGTCCTTGAGCACTCCTGCCCACCACTGGGAGGACCCCTCTCTGCGGCTTGTCTGGTTGAGGGCGCCTTCAGTGTGGCGGATCCTGCCTGAGCCTGTGCTCACTTACGCAGAGCGCTGGGAAGCTGGTTCCCCCACTGCTGCTCCACCCTGTGGCCTGGCTCCCGAGGCAGCTGGCCCAGAGCCTGCACCCAGGTTTCCCAGGAGTTGAGTCCTTTGTACATTTCCAGGGCTGTGGGTGCTGAACTGCTAGGACTTGCCTGAGGGGGTTCATCAGAGAGGGTGTTGGCGAAACAGGCCACTAGGGTATGAGTTCTGGGTAGGTTTTTATCTCAAAGTTGAGTGTGCTGGACAATTTACTTCCTCTAGGAATTAGCTAGTTCTGGGAGGGATGGTCTCTTCTCCATCAAGGCCTCCAATGTGAGAGCATCAGCAATCTAGCAAATGAGCTAGGGTGACAGGCCCTGGTCATACCTCTGATCTCCCTGACTCTGGAGGCTGAGGCAGGAGGTCTCAAGTTCAAGGTCAGTCTTGGCAACCTAGCAAGATCCTGTTTCAAAGTAAAAAAATAAAAAGGGTTGGGGATGGGGCTCAGTGGTTAAATGCCACTGGGTTTGACCCTTGTACCGAAAAAGAAAAAAAATGGAAAAATTCAGACTAGGAAACACAGTCCATGCAGATTTCAGCAGAGCCCCTCAGCTCTCAGGAGCTGGTCTGTGAAGTGCAGGTGCTGGTGAGGTGACCTCTGAGGCCTGACACTCCCTGTTCTGAGGGACATGTGCCTGGCTCTGGGCTGTGAGTCACAGCTGTGTTAACACCGGCTCTGTGCAACATAGAAGGTATTGTTTATGTCTGGAATAATTGTTTTCTTAAAAGAGTTAGGCCTGATAGCCCTCCAACCAAAACACTTAATGTCTCATTGACACATTTTCTTCCTTAATAGGAGCTGGGCAGATCAGGCATTTGAGGTATCTATAAAGCCATGGAAACTCTGGGAGGGGGGAAAGTGGGACGGATCTCTCTCCTAAGCACCAGAGGAATAAGAACCAGGTCGGTCAGATACAGTGTCGTTATTTATCATAAACCACCTGGGATGACACTGGTCTTTATGTGGGAGGAATTCACTGTCCAGCTCCTTGATGGACTGACCATGTACGGTCACAGGCGAGCCTGAGTCATGGGGGCCACAGAGGGCAGGCACCACGTGGGGAGTCAGGAGTGTTCTCCAGAGCAGCAGATCCGGGAAGTAAGATTTTCATCCTGTGATTTCTGTTTCTCATCGGTGCTCTTGATCTACCCCACTCCCTGACACAGGCGACTGCCTGCTGTGTCTGTCACCTGGCAGGCTTGAAAAACCAGCCTCTACCTCAGAGCAAAGCCGGTCCCAGGAAGGGACATGACCTTTGTCCTTGAAAAGACCCACAGAGCACTCCCAGGCACATTCCCACCCTGCTGAGTTGTTTATCTACAAATAACAGGAGAGAGCTGCTGCCCCAGGTGTCCCTGACTCAGTCAGGCTAGTGGGGACCCCTAGCAGCCCCCCGCAGCCACCCATCAGCAGGAGACAGGGAAATACCTGGGGTGCCAGATGACCCCCGAGTAGTTTAGGTGGTTGATCACGTGTTGGGAAACCATGTAGTTCAGCACAAACACCCCTCTTGGCTTAACCCATCAGTTCAAACGAATCCCCCTTTTGTAGTAACCAATTACCCCTACTCAACTTGTTCCCGCCAGGGAATGTGCTACTCATGTTTTAGAGTTGTTGTTTGATTTTCCCGTGGTGTGTGATGATTTGCTAAGAGATGCTATGATGTATGTGAGGTTCCTGCCTTCTCCAAAGAATGTATAAAACTGCTGCACACCCTGGGCTTGGGGGCCTCTCAGCGTCGCCAGTTGCTGTGTGCGCGCGGAGCACCGAGCTAGCTCGCAATAAACACCTCTTTGCTGCTTACATCGATCTTGGGTCTCTGGTGGTCTTTGGGGGTCCCGAATTCAAGCGTAACAGGCTCAGCACAGGTGTGCCATGTGACCCCTCCTGGAGGCGCCATGCAGCTGGGCT
>NC_135486.1:134765-189991 GCF_052094955.1 Ictidomys tridecemlineatus | reverse complement strand
CCTGTGGGGACTGATGAGGTCCTCAGGTGATCCTGTGGGGGCTGATGAGGTCCTCAGGTGATCCTGTGGGGACTGATGAGGTCCTCAGGTGATCCTGTGGGCACTGATGAGGTCCTCAGGTGGTCCTGTGGGGACTGATGAGGTCCTCAGGTGGTCCTGTGGGGACTGATGAGGTCCTCAGGTGGTCCTGTGGGGACTGATGAGGTCCTCAGGTGGTCCTGTGGGGACTGATGAGGTCCTCAGGTGGTCCTGTGGGGACTGATGAGGTCCTCAGGTGGTCCTGTGGGGACAGATGAGGTCCTCAGGTGATCCTGTGGGGACAGATGAGGTCCTCAGGTGGTCCTGTGGGGACTGATTAGGTCCTCAGGTGATCCTGTGGGGACTGATGGGGTCCTCAGGTGATCCTGTGGGGACTGATGAGGTCCTCAGGTGGTCCTGTGGGGACTGATGAGGTCCTCAGGTGATCCTGTGGGGACTGATGATGTCCTCAGGTGGTCCTGTGGGGACAGATGAGGTCCTCAGGTGATCCTGTGGGGACTGATGATGTCCTCAGGTGGTCCTGTGGGGACTGATGAGGTCCTCAGGTGATCCTGTGGGGACTGATGATGTCCTCAGGTGATCCTGTGGGGACTGATGAGGTCCTCAGGTGGTCCTGTGGGGACTGATGAGGTCCTCAGGTGGTCCTGTGGGGACTGATGAGATCCTCAGGTGATCCTGTGGGGACTGATGAGGTCCTCAGGTGATCCTGTGGGGACTGATGAGGTCCTCAGGTGGTCCTGTGGGGACTGATGATGTCCTCAGGTGGTCCTGTGGGGACAGATGAGGTCCTCAGGTGATCCTGTGGGGACTGATGAGGTCCTCAGGTGATCCTGTGGGGACTGATGAGGTCCTCAGGTGATCCTGTGGGGAATGATGAGGTCCTCAGGTGGTCCTGTGGGGACTGATGAGGTCCTCAGGTGGTCCTGTGGGGACTGATGAGGTCCTCAGGTGATCCTGTGGGGACTGATGAGGTCCTCAGGTGGTCCTGTGGGGACAGATGAGGTCCTCAGGTGGTCCTGTGGGGACAGATGAGGTCCTCAGGTGATCCTGTGGGGACTGATGATGTCCTCAGGTGGTCCTGTGGGGACTGATGAGGTCCTCAGGTGATCCTGTGGGGACTGATGATGTCCTCAGGTGGTCCTGTGGGGACTGATGAGATCCTCAGGTGGTCCTGTGGGGACTGATGAGATCCTCAGGTGATCCTGTGGGGACTGATGAGGTCCTCAGGTGTTCTGTGGGGACTGATGAGGTCCTCAGGTGATCCTGTGGGGAATGATGAGGTCCTCAGGTGGTCCTGTGGGGACTGATGAGGTCCTCAGGTGGTCCTGTGGGGACTGATGAGGTTCTCAGGTGGTCCTGTGTGGACAGATGAGGTCCTCAGGTGGTCCTGTGGGGACTGATGAGGTCCTCAGGTGATCATGTGGGGACTGATGAGGTCCTCAGGTGGTCCTGTAGGGACTGATGAGGTCCTCAGGTGGTCCTGTGGGGACTGATGAGGTCCTCAGGTGATCCTGTGGGGACAGACTGGTGCCTCAGGTGGTCCTGTGGGGACTGATGAGGTCCTCAGGTGGTCCTGTGGGGACAGACTGGTGCCTCAGGTGGTCCTGTGGGGACTGATGAGGTTCTCAGGTGATCCTGTGGGGACTGATGAGATCCTCAGGTGATCCTGTGGGGACTGATGAGGTCCTCAGGTGATCCTGTGGGGACAGATGAGGTCCTCAGGTGGTCCTGTGGGGACTGATGAGGTCCTCAGGTGATCCTGTGGGGACTGATGAGGTCCTCAGGTGGTCCTGTGGGGACTGATGAGGTCCTCAGGTGATCCTGTGGGGACTGATGAGGGCCTCAGGTGATCCTGTGGGGACTGATGAGGTCCTCAGGTGGTCCTGTGTGGACAGATGATGTCCTCAGGTGATCCTGTGGGGACTGATGAGGTTCTCAGGTGATCCTGTGGGGACTGATGAGGTCCTCAGGTGGTCCTGTGGGGACTGATGAGGTCCTCAGGTGGTCCTGTGGGGACTGATGAGGTCCTCAGGTGATCCTGTGGGGACTGATGATGTCCTCAGGTGGTCCTGTGGGGACTGATGAGGTCCTCAGGTGGTCCTGTGGGGACTGATGAGGTCCTCAGGTGATCCTGTGGGGGCTGATGAGGTCCTCAGGTGATCCTGTGGGGACTGATGAGGTCCTCAGGTGATCCTGTGGGCACTGATGAGGTCCTCAGGTGGTCCTGTGGGGACTGATGAGGTCCTCAGGTGGTCCTGTGGGGACTGATGAGGTCCTCAGGTGGTCCTGTGGGGACTGATGAGGTCCTCAGGTGGTCCTGTGGGGACTGATGAGGTCCTCAGGTGGTCCTGTGGGGACTGATGAGGTCCTCAGGTGGTCCTGTGGGGACAGATGAGGTCCTCAGGTGATCCTGTGGGGACAGATGAGGTCCTCAGGTGGTCCTGTGGGGACTGATTAGGTCCTCAGGTGATCCTGTGGGGACTGATGGGGTCCTCAGGTGATCCTGTGGGGACTGATGAGGTCCTCAGGTGGTCCTGTGGGGACTGATGAGGTCCTCAGGTGATCCTGTGGGGACTGATGATGTCCTCAGGTGGTCCTGTGGGGACAGATGAGGTCCTCAGGTGATCCTGTGGGGACTGATGATGTCCTCAGGTGGTCCTGTGGGGACTGATGAGGTCCTCAGGTGATCCTGTGGGGACTGATGATGTCCTCAGGTGATCCTGTGGGGACTGATGAGGTCCTCAGGTGGTCCTGTGGGGACTGATGAGGTCCTCAGGTGGTCCTGTGGGGACTGATGAGATCCTCAGGTGATCCTGTGGGGACTGATGAGGTCCTCAGGTGATCCTGTGGGGACTGATGAGGTCCTCAGGTGGTCCTGTGGGGACTGATGATGTCCTCAGGTGGTCCTGTGGGGACAGATGAGGTCCTCAGGTGATCCTGTGGGGACTGATGAGGTCCTCAGGTGATCCTGTGGGGACTGATGAGGTCCTCAGGTGATCCTGTGGGGAATGATGAGGTCCTCAGGTGGTCCTGTGGGGACTGATGAGGTCCTCAGGTGGTCCTGTGGGGACTGATGAGGTCCTCAGGTGATCCTGTGGGGACTGATGAGGTCCTCAGGTGGTCCTGTGGGGACAGATGAGGTCCTCAGGTGGTCCTGTGGGGACAGATGAGGTCCTCAGGTGATCCTGTGGGGACTGATGATGTCCTCAGGTGGTCCTGTGGGGACTGATGAGGTCCTCAGGTGATCCTGTGGGGACTGATGATGTCCTCAGGTGGTCCTGTGGGGACTGATGATGTCCTCAGGTGGTCCTGTGGGGACAGATGAGGTCCTCAGGTGATCCTGTGTGGACAGATGAGGTCCTCAGGTGGTCCTGTGGGGACTGATGAGGTCCTCAGGTGGTCCTGTGGGGACTGATGAGGTCCTCAGGTGGTCCTGTGGGGACTGATGAGGTCCTCAGGTGATCCTGTGGGGACTGATGAGGTCCTCAGGTGATCCTGTGGGGACTGATGAGGTCCTCAGGTGATCCTGTGGGGAATGATGAGGTCCTCAGGTGGTCCTGTGGGGACTGATGAGGTCCTCAGGTGGTCCTGTGGGGACTGATGAGGTTCTCAGGTGGTCCTGTGTGGACAGATGAGGTCCTCAGGTGGTCCTGTGGGGACTGATGAGGTCCTCAGGTGATCATGTGGGGACTGATGAGGTCCTCAGGTGGTCCTGTGTGGACAGATGAGGTCCTCAGGTGATCCTGTGGGGACTGATGAGGTTCTCAGGTGATCCTGTGGGGACTGATGAGGTCCTCAGGTGGTCCTGTGGGGACTGATGAGGTCCTCAGGTGATCCTGTGGGGACTGATGAGGTCCTCAGGTGATCCTGTGGGGACTGATGAGGTCCTCAGGTGGTCCTGTGGGGACTGATGAGGTCCTCAGGTGGTCCTGTAGGGACTGATGAGGTCCTCAGGTGGTCCTGTGGGGACTGATGAGGTCCTCAGGTGATCCTGTGGGGACAGACTGGTGCCTCAGGTGGTCCTGTGGGGACTGATGAGGTCCTCAGGTGGTCCTGTGGGGACAGACTGGTGCCTCAGGTGGTCCTGTGGGGACTGATGAGGTTCTCAGGTGATCCTGTGGGGACTGATGAGATCCTCAGGTGATCCTGTGGGGACTGATGAGGTCCTCAGGTGATCCTGTGGGGACAGATGAGGTCCTCAGGTGGTCCTGTGGGGACTGATGAGGTCCTCAGGTGATCCTGTGGGGACTGATGAGGTCCTCAGGTGGTCCTGTGGGGACTGATGAGGTCCTCAGGTGATCCTGTGGGGACTGATGAGGGCCTCAGGTGATCCTGTGGGGACTGATGAGGTCCTCAGGTGGTCCTGTGTGGACAGATGATGTCCTCAGGTGATCCTGTGGGGACTGATGAGGTCCTCAGGTGGTCCTGTGGGGACTGATGAGGTTCTCAGGTGATCCTGTGGGGACTGATGAGGTCCTCAGGTGGTCCTGTGGGGACTGATGAGGTCCTCAGGTGATCCTGTGGGGACTGATGATGTCCTCAGGTGGTCCTGTGGGGACTGATGAGGTCCTCAGGTGGTCCTGTGGGGACTGATGAGGTCCTCAGGTGATCCTGTGGGGGCTGATGAGGTCCTCAGGTGATCCTGTGGGGACTGATGAGGTCCTCAGGTGATCCTGTGGGCACTGATGAGGTCCTCAGGTGGTCCTGTGGGGACTGATGAGGTCCTCAGGTGGTCCTGTGGGGACTGATGAGGTCCTCAGGTGGTCCTGTGGGGACTGATGAGGTCCTCAGGTGGTCCTGTGGGGACTGATGAGGTCCTCAGGTGGTCCTGTGGGGACAGATGAGGTCCTCAGGTGATCCTGTGGGGACAGATGAGGTCCTCAGGTGGTCCTGTGGGGACTGATTAGGTCCTCAGGTGATCCTGTGGGGACTGATGGGGTCCTCAGGTGATCCTGTGGGGACTGATGAGGTCCTCAGGTGGTCCTGTGGGGACTGATGAGGTCCTCAGGTGATCCTGTGGGGACAGATGAGGTCCTCAGGTGGTCCTGTGGGGACTGATGAGGTCCTCAGGTGGTCCTGTGGGGACTGATGAGGTCCTCAGGTGGTCCTGTGGGGACTGATGAGGTCCTCAGGTGATCCTGTGGGGACTGATGAGGTCCTCAGGTGGTCCTGTGGGGACTGATGAGGTCCTCAGGTGATCCTGTGGGGGCTGATGAGGTCCTCAGGTGATCCTGTGGGCACTGATGAGGTCCTCAGGTGGTCCTGTGGGGACTGATGAGGTCCTCAGGTGGTCCTGTGGGGACTGATGAGGCCCTCAGGTTGTCCTGTGGGGACTGATGAGGTCCTCAGGTGGTCCTATGGGGACTGATGAGGTCCTCAGGTGATCCTGTGGGGACTGATGAGGTCCTCAGGTGATCCTGTGAGGACTGATGAGGCCCTCAGGTTATCCTGTGGGGACTGATGAGGTCCTCAGGTGGTCCTATGGGGACTGATGAGGTCCTCAGGTGATCCTGTGGGGTCTGATGAGGTCCTCAGGTGGTCCTGTGGGGACTGATGATGTCCTCAGGTGATCCTGTGGGGACTGATGAGGTCCTCAGGTGGTCCTGTGGGGACTGATGAGGTCCTCAGGTGATCCTGTGGGGTCTGATGAGGTCCTCAGGTGGTCCTGTGGGGACTGATGAGGTCCTCAGGTGGTCCTGTGGGGACTGATGAGGTCCTCAGGTGGTCCTGTGGGGACTGATGAGGCCCTCAGGTGGTCCTGTGGGGACTGATGAGGCCCTCAGGTGGTCCTGTGGGGACTGATGAGGTCCTCAGGTGGTCCTGTGGGGACTGATGAGGTCCTCAGGTGGTCCTGTGGGGACTGATGATGTCCTCAGGTGGTCCTGTGGGGACTGATGAGGTCCTCAGGTGGTCCTGTGGGGACTGATGAGGTCCTCAGGTGGTCCTGTGGGGACTGATGAGGTCCTCAGGTGGTCCTGTGGGGACTGATGAGGTCCTCAGGTGGTCCTGTGGGGACTGATGAGGTCCTCAGGTGGTCCTGTGGGGACTGATGAGGTCCTCAGGTGGTCCTGTGGGGACTGATGAGGTCCTCAGGTGGTCCTGTGGGGACTGATGAGGTCCTCAGGTGGTCCTGTGGGGACTGATGAGGCCCTCAGGTTGTCCTGTGGGGACTGATGAGGTCCTCAGGTGGTCCTGTGGGGACTGATGAGGTCCTCAGGTGGTCCTGTGGGGACTGATGAGGTCCTCAGGTGATCCTGTGGGGACTGATGAGGTCCTCAGGTGGTCCTGTGGGGACTGATGAGGTCCTCAGGTGGTCCTGTGGGGACTGATGAGGTCCTCAGGTGGTCCTGTGGGGACTGATGAGGTCCTCAGGTGGTCCTGTGGGGACTGATGAGGTCCTCAGGTGGTCCTGTGGGGACTGATGAGGTCCTCAGGTGGTCCTGTGGGGACAGACTGGTGCCTCAGGTGGTCCTGTGGGGACTGATGAGGTCCTCAGGTGATCCTGTGGGGACTGATGAGGTCCTCAGGTGGTCCTGTGGGGACTGATGAGGTCCTCAGGTGGTCCTGTAGGGACTGATGAGGGCCTCAGGTGGTCCTGTGGGGACAGACTGGTGCCTCAGGTGGTCCTATGGGGACTGATGAGGTCCTCAGGTGATCCTGTGGGGACTGATGAGGTCCTCAGGTGTTCTGTGGGGACTGATGAGGTCCTCAGATGGTCCTGTGGGGACTGATGAGGTCCTCAGGTGGTCCTGTGGGGACTGATGAGATCCTCAGGTGGTCCTGTGGGGACTGATGAGATCCTCAGGTGATCCTCTGGGGACTGATGAGGTCCTCAGGTGATCCTGTGGGGACTGATGAGGTCCTCAGGTGATCCTGTGGGGACTGATGAGGTCCTCAGGTGGTCCTGTGGGGACTGATGAGGTCCTCAGGTGGTCCTGTGGGGACTGATGAGGTCCTCAGGTGGTCCTGTGGGGACAGACTGGTGCCTCAGGTGGTCCTGTGGGGACTGATGAGGTCCTCAGGTGGTCCTGTGGGGACTGATGAGGTCCTCAGGTGGTCCTGTGGGGACTGATGAGGTCCTCAGGTGGTCCTGTGGGGACTGATGATGTCCTCAGGTGGTCCTGTGGGGACTGATGAGGTCCTCAGGTGATCCTGTGGGGACTGATGAGGTCCTCAGGTGGTCCTGTGGGGACTGATGAGGTCCTCAGGTGTTCTGTGGGGACTGATGAGGTCCTCAGGTGGTCCTGTGGGGACAGATGAGGTCCTCAGGTGATCCTGTGGGGACTGATGAGATCCTCAGGTGATCCTGTGGGGACTGATGAGGTCCTCAGGTGATCCTGTGGGGACTGATGAGGTCCTCAGGTGGTCCTGTGGGGACAGATGAGGTCCTCAGGTGATCCTGTGGGGACTGATGAGGTTCTCAGGTGGTCCTGTGGGGACTGATGAGGTCCTCAGGTGATCCTGTGGGGACTGATGAGGTCCTCAGGTGATCCTGTGGGGACTGATGAGGTCCTCAGGTGGTCCTGTGGGGACTGATGAGGATCCTCAGGTGGTCGTGTGGGGACAGACTGGTGCCTCAGGTGTTCCTGTGGGCTGAGGGGTCAATTTGCCTGTCTTATTCTATAGAATGGCTGGCTCCTCTGCAGTCCTATATCTGGTTGTATGGGATCTCCTCAGGTTTTATTTTCTGGCAAACAGAAAGTGCCTTAGAAATTTCTATTCCACAGAGACTGATACCTTTGGCTTAAGACTCAGGAGAGCTTTAGCCGCAGGGAAGGAGAGCTACCTGACGTCTCCTCTTGGCACATACCTGTCCTTGTGTTCTCAAGTGCATTGGAGAGCAGCTGCTGCTACTGGTCAGTCTGGTCCAAGAAGCAGAACAAGGCAGCTCTGAGCAGATAGGCTCTGAAGCATGGACTCCAAGTCCAGCTGCCTAGCCTGGAGTCCACTCTGCTTCTGGCCAGGTGGGCCTCTGTGGGCAGTCACTGACCTCTCTGGCCTCACTTGTAAAATTGGACTTTTCAGTACCTTTCTCTCAGGTTTGCAGTGAAGATCCAGGAATTGACATTTGTAAGGTTCTTATGTCAATGACAGACACATTCGGGAAGTCACTTGGGAGGTGTGGAAAGGTTCAGTGTCACTAAATAAATTAACAAATTTCCCACCTGACTTCCTGCCTTGCTAGATGCCCTTGCCAGTTTCAAAAGTTTCCTGCAGTCTGAGTTCAGTGAAGAGAACCTTGAGTTCTGGCTGGCCTGTGAGGACTACAAGAAGATCCAGTCACCTGTGGAGATGGCGGAGAGGGCGAAGCAAATCTACGAGGAATTCATCCAAACGGAGGCTCCTAAGGAGGTGGGTCCTGGTGGCAGGTGGGTGGGCACCATTAGCCAGGGTCCACTCGTCCCCAGGATGGCTCCAGCTGAGATACGGCCAGCGCTGGAGCTCAGGTCTGCTCCTGGTGGCACAGTGTCTGCCCAGGGCAACATTGGAGCTCTGGATTCTGTCTGGTCAACTTCTACCCCTGGCCCCATGCCCTGGTGTGAGCAGTAAGGTGCAATCTTGGAGGAATTGCTGTCTCTCTAACCTAGTTCGTCCCCTTGTGAAACAGGAATAAGGGAGACTGCTTTGTAGAGTTGTTGGAGGATTAAATTAGGCTTGGAAGCACCCACCCCAGTTGTCTGGACTAATGGTGCCCCCGAGCATCCCGCCTCTGTCCCACCCTGTCTTTATGCCCCTAACCCTAACCCTCAGCTCCTTCCCCTCCTCCCTACTCTCCCATCCTATTTCCCCTGCCCCTGGCCTTGGGCATCTCCTCTGTCCGCAGGACAAAAGGACAAGACTTCAGTCTATGAAAGCTAGCACAGGTAGCTGCTAGACATGGAGCCCATGTGCCCCTGGCTGAGCCCGCAAGACCGGCTCTGATTCAGCCATGAGGAGACTTTGAGGGAGTTTGTCTTTTTCTTGCTATTACTGAAACCAAACTTCAAACCTGACCAGGAAGTGCAGACACAGCAGCAAGGACGTCAGTGCTGTGTCAGGCCACTCTAAACCCAGGCTGGACACTAGGGGTCTCAGTGAGACTGGCGGAGCATGCCTTCAGGCAGCAACAGTGCCTTCACGGTGACTGGCAGGGAATCCCACTGCCCTCTGCTCCCCAGGGCCAAGAGCTGCAGTCACAGCTTCAATTGTTAGTTCCTTTGTAATCCCTCTCTGGCCCTGTTGAGAGGACCATGTATATGGATGGATGGCAAATTGTACACCAGTGGCCATCAGGCCAGGAGTGCAGAGGACCTTGGGCAGTCCAGGAGCTGAAAGGTGCTGCAGGGAACTGGGATCCCTCTCTGTGCTCTGAGCTCTGGAATACCCTGCTTGCCTTCCGCTCCTCCATGCCCACTGCGAGCTCTCCCTCCTGGACTGCCATTCGGGTCCAGCATCCTATTTCTGTCCCTATGGACCCCATGTACAGTGAGCAGGTGAACTGGAATGGAGGCTACTTTGGAGTTAGGTTAGGACTACACTCCCTATTCCCAGTATATTCTCCTCTGCAGCTTGCATTCCTACTGTCGTCATTCCTATTCATAGGATTCTAAGATTTGTTGAAATATCTAAAAATGGTGGAAATCACCCAGACCTTTGAAAGTTGTTCTAAGCTCCAGGAAAACATTGCTCTCAAGGTCCCTTTGAAGTTATCATTGGTATGAAAATATGATTCTTAAATAGTTTCAAAATAAATCCTGGCTGGATAACCTACTAGAACAAGAAAACAGAGGACACGAATCACAAGCTTCCAATTAAAATAACATAGACCTCCCTTCTAAATGACACAGGCTGATGGAATGGAATAATCCTATGCATGGATTCCAAATGCAGGCCCTGCATTGTGAAACAGAGAGGGCAGTAGGGAGGTAGACCGTCTCCTGGGTAACCAGCCATGGCAAAGAGGTGGATTTTGCTCCCTGATAATAAGGCAGAGCAGAGGAACGAAAAGTTGATTCTGCCCCTGGTATGAGCAAGAGCAGGGCACCAGGAAGTATTTTCTGCCCCTTGTAAATGAGCCAGAGCAGGGTATCAAGGAGGTGGATCCTATCGCCTGGTAAAGAGCCAGAGAAGGGCAGCAGGGAGGTGGACCCTGCCCCCTGGTAATGAGCCAAAGAGAAAGATACTAAATGAGCCAGAGTAAGACACCAAGGAGATGAATCCTGCCCCTGGGTAATGAGCCAGAGCAGAACAGCAGAGAGCTGGATCCTACTCCTGGGTAATGAGCCACAGAAGGACAGCAGAGAGGTGGATCCTGCCCCCTGGGTAATGAGCCAGAGAAGGACAGCAGAGAGGTGGATGCTGCCCCCTGGGTAATGAGCCAGAGCAACACAGCAGGGAGGTGGATCCTGCCCCCTGGGTAATGAGCCAGAGAAGGATAGCAGAGAGGTGGATCCTACTCCTGGGTAATGAGGCAGAGCAACACAGCAGGGAGGTGGATCCTGCCCCCTGGGTAATGAGGCAGAGCAACACAGCAGGGAGGTGGATCCTGCCCCTGGGTAATGAGTCAGAGCAGGACAGCAGAGAGGTGGATGCTGCCCCTGGGTAATGAGCCAGAGCAACACAGCAGGGAGGTGGATCCTGCCCCCTGGGTAATGAGCCAGAGCAACACAGCAGGGAGGTGGATCCTGCCCCTGGGTAATGAGGCAGAGCAGGACAGCAGAGAGGTGGATCCTACTCCTGGGTAATGAGCCAGAGCAACACAGCAGGGAGGTGGATCCTGCCCCCTGGGTAATGAGGCAGAGCAACACAGCAGGGAGGTGGATCCTGCCCCTGGGTAATGAGGCAGAGCAGGACAGCAGAGAGGTGGATCCTGCCCCCTGGGTAATGAGCCAGAGCAACACAGCAGGGAGGTGGATCCTGCCCCTGGGTAATGAGGCAGAGCAGGACAGCAGAGAGCTGGATCCTGCCCCCTGGGTAATGAGTCAGAGCAGGACAGCAGAGAGGTGGATCCTACTCCTGGGTAATGAGCCAGAGCAACACAGCAGGGAGGTGGATCCTGCCCCTGGGTAATGAGCCAGAGCAACACAGCAGAGAGGTGGATCCTGCCCCTGGGTAATGAGCCAGAGCAGAACAGCAGAGAGCTGGATCCTACTCCTGGGTAATGAGCCAGAGCAACACAGCAGGGAGGTGGATCCTGCCCCTGGGTAATGAGGCAGAGCAGGACAGCAGGGAGCTGGATCCTGCCCCTGGGTAATGAGCCAGAGCAGGACAGCAGAGAGGTGGATGCTGCCCCTGGGTAATGAGCCAGAGCAACACAGCAGGGAGGTGGATCCTGCCCCCTGGGTAATGAGCCAGAGCAACACAGCAGGGAGGTGGATCCTGCCCCTGGGTAATGAGCCAGAGCAAGACACCAAGGAGATGAATCCTGCCCCTGGGTAATGAGCCAGAGCAGAACAGTAGGGAAGTGGATCCTACTCCTGGGTAATGAGTCAGAGCAGGACAGCAGAGAGGTGGATGCTGCCCCTGGGTAATGAGCCAGAGCAGAACAGTAGGGAAGTGGATCCTACTCCTGGGTAATGAGTCAGAGCAGGACAGCAGAGAGGTGGATGCTGCCCCCTGGGTAATGAGCCAGAGCAACACAGCAGGGAGGTGGATCCTGCCCCTGGGTAATTAGGCAGAGCAACACAGCAGGGAAGTGGATCCTGCCCCCTGGGTAATGAGTCAGAGCAGGACAGCAGAGAGGTGGATGCTGCCCCTGGGTAATGAGCCACAGAAGGACAGCAGAGAGCTGGATCCTGCCCCCTGGGTAATGAGCCAGAGCAGGACAGCAGAGAGGTGGATCCTGCCCCCTGGGTAAGGAGCCAGAGCAGGACAGCAGAGAGCTGGATCCTGCCCCTGGGTAATGAGCCACAGAAGGAAAGCAGAGAGGTGGATCCTGCCCCCTGGATAAGGAGTAGAGAAGGACAGCAGAGAGGTGGATCCTGCCCCCTGGGTAATGAGCCAGAGAAGGACAGCAGAGAGCTGGATCCTGCCCCCTGGATAAGGAGTAGAGAAGGACAGAAGAGAGGTGGATCCTGCCCCTGGGTAATGAGCCAGAGCAGGACAGCAGAGAGCTGGATCCTGCCCCCTGGATAAGGAGTAGAGAAGGACAGCAGAGAGGTGGATCCTGCCCCCTGGTAATGAGCCAGAGCAGGACAGCAGAGAGGTGGATCCTGCCCCCTGGGTAATGAGCCAGAGCAGGACAGCAGAGAGGTGGATCCTGCCCCCTGGGTAATGAGCCAGAGCAGGACAGCAGAGAGCTGGATCCTGCCCCCTGGATAAGGAGTAGAGAAGGACAGCAGAGAGGTGGATCCTGCCCCCTGGGTAATGAGCCAGAGCAGGACAGCAGAGAGCTGGATCCTTCTTGGGCACTGGCACACCAGGACTGTCTGGTTAATGTTCCTGAGGTCAGTGGATGCCTGTATCCAACAGACCCATACTAGATGTGTGGCTTTGTGCAATTCTCTCAGGCCTGTGTTCTCTCAGAGCTTGTTTCTCTTGACTATGGACATTTTGCATTCATCTATGTTACTAAATTTTGCTAATCTTGCATTTTGATGTAAATATTCACTTTTTCAATTTGAAAAGATTGATCTATATTACGTAGTCATCCAAGTTTTTTGTTTCTCTGAATTTTTACTTCAGTTCGCTTTTCAGGATCTGAGAGATACAATGGTAGAGATTGGAACTAAGATTTTTTAAAATGAAATGAAATAGCCATGTGTAGCTGGATATGGAGACAACTTGTGCATTGCATCATTTGCCTACATCTAAGTTATATTTTTTTTAAAGAGAGAGAGAGAGAGAGAGAGAGAGAGAGAGAGAGAGAGAGAGAGAGAGAGAGAATCTTTTTTTTTTTGTGATGGACACAACACAATGCCTTTATTTTTATGTGATGCTGAGAATCGAACCCGGGTCCTGTGCACGCTAGGCGAGCGCTCTACCACTGAGCCACAATCCCAGCCCTACATTTAAGTTATTGATGTAGGGACGAGGCAAGGCACTAAAGAGCGCAGGAACAGTTTTATTTGGCTGCATGTTCAGAGGGCACAGCTTTTGCTGTAATTAATCAATCCCCTGAACCCCAAGTTCAGGTAGTTTCAGAATTTTATACCCAGTGTGTCAGGAGAGGGGCTCAGAAGTTCACAATCTGTAGAAGTTCACATAAAAGCAGTTTTTCTCTCACTGTTCTGGGCAAGTTAACCCCTCAAGGACAGCTCCTGGGGAGGGGAGAGCTTCTTCCCCCCTTTCTTCCCTCCCCCTGCCAGCTGTTACCATGGAGCCCAGTTGGTAACTTCTTTTAGAAGGGTAAACCTCTCTGTGAAGCCCAGCTCCGGGCCAGAGGCCTTGTTTACACATTTCTACAAATTACTCTACTGGGTACAGGTTCGTGAAAAAACAAGTGAAGGGGCGTCCAGCTCCTGCAGTGCTGATTTCTTCCTGGCCAGTGGCCAAGTAAAAGAGGGCAACTCGAAAATAGGAAGTTCACCTCCATGGAACTGTTTTATAGAGACTCTTTTTTGACAGTCCTAAAATCAGCTACCGTGAAGATTTCTGGAGCCACCCAGTTAAGACTTTTCTGTGGAGAAAGGAGGTGCCAATACAGTGGGAGGAGCTCTGAACTGAGAATAGAGGAGTCTGCTGTGGCTGCCCCTCTGCCCAGACTCCTGCCCCTGGACTTGCAGTTTGAGCTTGCCAGCCAGAGAACTGGCATGAAAGGCAGGTCTTGGCCCTGTCCTCCTGCAGGCTGCTCCCCCTCCTACCACTGCTCTTCCACCGGGCCAGTACCGGGCACTTGCCCTGAGCTTACAAGCACAACTCAGTCCTGCTGTCTTCCTGCCCTGTCCTCCCCAGGCCTGCCTTAGTCTCTGATTAGCCTACTGCTGCTCCTAAGTATCTAAATTCCGGAAATGGCTCTGTTCAGTGGCAGGACCTCCAGTAAACCCAGGAAAGACCCTCAAATCTCCTCCAGGGTTCCAACTCAGGACCACTGGCCCTTTTGATTCTGTTTTCTTCTCTATTTCACTTAGACCCCTTGAGAGTCATTGAAGCATATTGTGAAATACAAACATTCTTTTCAATCACACTCAGGCATGTTCTTGAGGCTGTGCCCTGCTCAGCCACAGGGGAACCGGCCACACAGTCCTGATATGAGTGATGCCCAGCTTGGGCAGTGCATGCCCTGCACACAGCACATGTGAGCCCACCACGTTCCATGGTTTTGCTGGCTTCTTGATTTGCTTTTCACCACTGTGACCTTGAGCAAATCACATACTGTTTCCACAGCTCTGTTTCAGCTGAGAAATGAAGATAGATGGCAGTGTTATAGATCCTATAACCTCTTGATGTGGTTATAGGATCCCCAAGTTTATCCACAGGAAGAGCACACCACCGGCAGAGATGAACCACTCAACAAATGTTAGCAGCTATGTGATCATTCTCTCCTGTTTCCTCATTTTCTTGATTTTCTAGAGTCATGGATGAGGTCATGGGTCCCTGGTCAAAATTTCCTTTTCTCCCTGCTCCCTCTGCAAGGTGTGAAAGCAAATGCTGTGGCAGAAAGGTGTGAGATTCAGTGGCAAGACCCCTGGGCTCAGACACACTCCTTAGTGTTCTGGTCTCAAAGCCACTGAACGTTCTATGTGTGTGTATGTGTGTGTGTGTGTGCAAGCATGCATGTGCATGATGTTCATATGTTTGGGTGCATGTATGTGCATGTGTGAGCATGTGAGCATGTTTATGGGTACATGTGTGGGTGCTGTATGAGCATGTACATGGGTGTGCAGGTGTATGTGTGTGAATATGTGCATGTGTGAACACATGCAGGTATATGTCTATGTGTGCATGTACATATGTGATCATGTATGTGTGTGCATGTGCATGTGTGAGCATGTGTGTGTACATGTGTGAGCATGATTAAGTGTATGTGTGTGAGCATGTGTATGTGTGAGCATATGCAGGTGCATGTGTATTCATGTGAGCATGTGCAGGTGTGAACATGTGCAGGTACATGTGTATGCATGTTCATGGGG
Source organism: Ictidomys tridecemlineatus (assembly GCF_052094955.1). NCBI lineage: Eukaryota > Metazoa > Chordata > Mammalia > Rodentia > Sciuridae > Ictidomys > Ictidomys tridecemlineatus. Next base: position 174,902 of record NC_135486.1, on the reverse strand, counting down.
TGCATGTGTACAAATGTATATGTGTGTGTACATGTGCATGGGTGTTCATATGTGTGTATGAGAGCATGTGCATGTGTACACTTGTGCAGGTGCATGTGTGTGAGCATGTGCAGGTGTGTGTGTGCGCATGCATGCATGCATGTGGGTGCATGTGTGCACATGTGTATGGGTTCAAGTGTGCACATGTTTTGTGTGCATTCAGTGTATGTGTGTGAGCATGTGCATATGTACATATTTGCGGGTGTGTGCAGACATGCATGTGTGTTCATGTGTATGAGTATGATCATGTGCGTGTGTGTGCATATGCATGCATGCACATGGGTGCATGTGTGCACATGTGTGCACACATGTGCATGTGCGTTCATGTGAAAGTGTGTGAGCATGTGTATGTGTTTGTGTGTGCATGTGTGTTCTGTAAAGCAGTGTCTCCTTGGTCTTGCTAGGCTCAACAGTGTGCTGCCTGCTGTCAGGCTCTGGTGGGGCCGGGGTCTGAGGACGGGTGGGAGAGTCTGAGTCACCGAAGTGTGCTTGCCTGGCCTCAGGGCTGACTCACCGGGCCTTCTCCCTGTTTAGGACTCTTCCCTCAGGTGTTTTATTGGTACCTTCAGCCTCGTTCTCTGCCCCTCTCCACCTGCAGCCTGGGCTGACCCTGCAGCCTTGCTTCTGGTCCACAGGTGAACATCGACCACTTCACCAAGGACCTCACGGTGAAGAACCTGGTGGAGCCTTCCCTGAGCAGCTTTGACTCTGCCCAGAAGAAAGTCCATGCCCTGATGGAGAAGGATTCACTGCCTCGCTTCCTGCGCTCCGAGTTCTATCAGGAGCTGGTCAAGTAGTGGCCTGGTCCTGAGCCATGCCCTCCACCATAGCCGGCCCTTTGCACACCCACCTACCCTCCAAGGCTTTGCTCACGGTGCGTAGCGAGGGCCAAGCGCTGCTCACCCTGGCCCACTGCTTTGGAGTGGCTCTGCCTCTGCTCCATTCTTAATCAAGCTCTACCTGATTTCTGTTAGCCCCAGTCAGAATCAGATGGTCCTGCCTCAGACATATGTGCAAGACAAGAACAGGGTGTCATCAAGTGTGGCCGAGATAGTAGATGGCCACCGGCACCGGCTGAGGAGTGTGGAAGGGAAGCCGGTTTCCAGGGACCTTAGTTAGTTACCCCTTTTTCATTCCTGAATTTGGTCAGAAGAGGTGGTAAGAGTCTTATTGATGTTTAATTCTAAAGTGAATTTAAAATTCTGCTCTTTCCCTTCAAGCATCTTCATATTTGCTGGATAGTGTTGAGATACAACCACAAATACTGTGTTTGTATAAAACCAATCCAAATATGATTCAAGCTAATTCTGTCCTTATCCCTCCCTCACTTCCTCCCTATAAATTCACCAAATTATATTTTAAATCAACGACCTCAGATCAACAATGGGCTGTTTTATAAATGTATTCATGTTCATGGGATGTAGACCAAAATTTTTATTTCCAAATTATTTGAAATCTTTGTGAGGGTACAATGAATTCCAAAAATTCTCTGATCTTATAAAGCTGCTGCTGTTCCCTGGAGTGACTGCCTTCTAGGTGTCAGGGGGGTGTGCACTTCCAAGGGTAGACATGGCCTGCAGTGGTTGCCAGGCAGGCCTATCCCTGTCAGTGAAGGCTGACTGTCTGGCAGGCTCATCATCCTTGGAGGGCAGTGTGGTTGCCACTGCAGGCTTCCAAGGAGAGGCAGTTCCAAGGGCCCTGCAGTTTGCAATTTGCAAAGCTACCAGCCCTTCATGACCCCACCCTGTCCTGCCTCCTGCCTGAGTGGAGGCTACCTTGGAGGCTGAGGCTCACTCCCCACTGCCTCCTGCACAGCTAAGGCATAGACCACGCTGTATCGTGGACCTGAACTTCTGATTATACATTGCATTATCATAAACGTTAGACTTTTCCTGAACTGTAGTAGGTCTCATTAGAGATGATTCACATAATTTGGTAATCAGCAAAATCAAGCTGAACCATGTATATGAGATCAAGGAGGACACCAGGCTAGTTCACAGAGGGAGGTGATGAGGGGAATCCAGGGGAAGGTGACCCTGTCCAGTCCTACATTCACTCCTGCCCATGTGCATGCTCGTTTCTCATGGGTGCAGCTCCTGCTTGTAATCCCCTAGGAATGTCCGGAGAGTGGCAGCTGTGCTACTGTTCTTAGGGCCAAACCAAGTGTGCTGGCCTTTGTGTTTTTGTGATTTCAAGGGATAATGTGTTTGAATTCTTGACTGGAAGTGGGTTGGAGTGACTGAGTTGGCACCACATCTGCAGGGGGATGGACTTGTGCAGCCCAGATGAAAGTCCTTGTGTCAGTTGAGGGCAGTCAGGGACCAGGCTGTGTGTGTGAGTCCAGCTGTGCATCTGTGTGGGTTCACAGGAGCTCAGACAGGAATGCCAGGGCATGCTGGCACCCTCTTCCCCAGCATCTGACTGCTCTGCTTTGAGTCAGGGAAATGCCAACACCTGCCTTTCTCATGCAGCTAGAAATGTTACAACCAAAAAATCTAGGTGACTTGTGTTTTTCTTGAATGCCAAACATTTTTAAGAAAGAAACAATTAAAAATTTAAATGTCCACATTATTTTAAATACCAAGCATTTGAAAACACCCAGAGATTGAAGTGGACATTACAGATTCCACCAGAGGTCTGCTGATCGCAGATCGCAGCTGGTGCTTCTCAAGCCAGTGCAGACCTGTGGCAGATGTAGGGGAGGAGGCAAAGCGCAGGAAGGGCCCCAGTGGTACCTTGCTGGGATGTGGCCAGGCATGCTCTGCTTACCTACATGTAGCTGTACTTTCAGAGCAGAATACACAGGTCGTATCAGAAACTCTTCCAGCACACAAGTAGTGCAAGGAACGTAAATATTCCAGCCTGAAATGAGAAACCCAATGTATTAAAATTGCCCTAGAAAAAATTCTGAAAGGTTTGGAAAGTATTTTGAAACTTGGAAAAACAAAACAACACCCCATGTTATTAGTTGTTTCCATGGTAACAGGAAGAAAACACATTCCTTTAGATCTGGGGAACTGAGAAGTTAGAAAAGTGGGAGCTCTCCAGGAGCCAATGTGCATCCCTTTCTCCCCTCCTCTGCCCTGCCCTGAGTGAATGGCGGGAGCCTGAGAGGCTTTGGCGGTTTCCCTCCCCTGGAGTCGCAGCCCCTGCAGGAGGACTTGGGAAGTAGGGAGGTGTGGAGCAGGCTGTGGTCCCTGGAGATGGATGAGACGGTGCAGTGGCCCAGGTGTTGGTGGCTGTTCTGCCTGGGTTTGGTATAGGGTGGGGCTGGGCAGATGAGGTTTAAGTTAGAGCAGACAAGGAGACTGGATTCTAGAGCAGATTAGGAAGCTGAGCATGGTGTTCGGCTACTGCAGCGGGGCTTGCTCCTGTAACCCCACCCAACAGCTTGTGCACATGGCACTGCCCTGGCTCCCGGACCTCACTCAGAGCAGCAGTCACCAGGTGAAAGTCAATGTCCTACTTCTGCTCTCCACACCTGTGTACCACTCGACTGTACAAATTAGATTCAGCAGATTTCAGATTTTAGCAGAGCGAGAAGAACTTGATGAAGAATTTCTTTTTCATCCTCTCTAAAGCCTTGGGTTTTACTTAGTGATGTGTTCTTGTACCCAGTTCATTTCAACAGGGTGACCTTAATCATTGCCCAGAGAACAAAAGGGTCCATTTACAATATGCTGACAAGTAATGAGCACCCCAGGCCTCGCCAAGCCGCCTGTCCCATATTGTGATGATTCCAGGTCACCAAAGGGCAGCTGTGTCCTGGGGAAGTGACTTCCTACTGCTGCCCCTGCTCCCTCTAGCAGGCCAAGACCTGTCAGTTGAGCCCACTGGCCATGAGGCAGCAACCAGCCTGGTAGCCAGTGCAGCTGCGTCTTACTGTAGAACAGCAGGGCGGGTCCCTGACTCAGTGCAGCCGGAGGGACCTCAAGCCAGCACCCCAGCTGTTGGCCCTGGAAAGACAGAGTGGACACCCCCTTCTTTCCCCATTTGCCTTAGGTACCAGAGGGCAGAGTGGAGAGACCAGTTTTCAACCCAGATGCATTCAGACCTGGGGCCAGGCAGCCCTGCATGGGCTCAGGGTGCATCTCTGAGCTGTAATAGGGTCTGGCCAGCTGTCCAGTCTCTGCTTCTGCTAGACAAGTGTGTGTTTGTTATTTGCTGGGTCAGGTTCTGCAGGTGACAATTAACAGCTGTTTCTTGTGTTGACATGATTTACCAAGGAGGTCCTGTGGCAGACCAAGCCGTCAGTACCTAGTACCCACAGAAAGGCCTTCCTACACTGCCCACCCCAGCTGCCAGGGCCAGGGCTCCCTGGAGGAGGTGTCCAGGAGGGGAACTCGTGGCACACAGAGAAGAGCAGGATAAACACACTGGAGACCTGTGGACAGTCCCTTGGTGTCATATCTAGCAGGCTCCTCTTATAGAAGAGAAGCTATGAAGCCACCCTCTTCCTGTCCACGCTGGCAAGCCTCTTGCCCATCACTGATCTTCCTTGCTTTTCCTCCTGCCTCACTCTGATGGCCTCCGTTCCTCCACCATGTCTGCCCGATGTGCCACGGTGTACAGCTTTCCCTGGCCACCCGGGGAGTGCAGGGCTGTAGTGGCAAAGGGCCAGGGCAGAGATTCGCCCCTGCAGATGAGTGATTCTGATATGCTTGCCAAGAGTCCTCTTCAGGTCCCGTGGTGTCAGGACTTGGGAGCCGAAGGCTTCTAGGAAGCTGCAGCTCCCTGGACATTTCCAGCAGACACGGCAACAAAGGGAGCAGAAGGGAAGGGTCATCTGCCCACATGTCAGCATTTGTCCACAGCTGGTAACTGTGAGAGAGTCATGTCTGTCTTCTGGTTTTTATATCCAACACGTTACATGCTATGTGATTCATGCTTCTTGATAAATAAAGCACCACATCCATATCTGTGACTATGTGGCATGTGTACATTAAACGGGCATCTATGTGACAGCCACCTCAGGGTCCTCCTTCCCAGGGTGCAGGTGCCCTTCCTGAGAAGTCAGCTGGAACAGCTCAACCTGCGGGACTCCACAGAGGAGATACAAAGTGCCATGTCCATATTCTCTGATGGCACTTTGTTCTGGCAGGGGTGACAGTAAGTATTGTCACTGCTGTCACCCCTGGGAGAACAGACAGCACAGCACTGACATGGACCCTGTGATGCTCAGTGAGGGTGATGGCTTCTTGTTCTCCCTGAGCCAGTGAAGGGTCTGAAATCCTGATCTTACAGGTGGTAAGTGACATGCTGAGGTCACAAAGCTAGTGAGACTCAGACGGAGTGGAAGGGGAGAGCTTATGCAGAAAATAAGTGAAAATAGGAGCAGTGATAGGAAGCCACGTGGAAAGAGACAGAGACAGCAAGAAGACAGGTGGACGTGGGAGAGACGGGGGACGCGCCTGCCTTGGCCTTGGCGGGCTTCAGGTTCCCAGTCCTGCTCCTATGGGCCCGGCTGCATCTCCTACAGGTGCAACACCCTGAACCACTCCAACACTGCCTCTTCACTGCAGTCATCTTGGTTGGGTTCATTTCTGGGAGTTTCCACCACGAAACAGTAGGACAAAGATCACAGACACTTCTGACTCCCCCCAAGCAAGAGGTTTTCTCAGGCCACCATGAAAACACATGTAAAGCAGGGTTCAGAGATCAGATGCCTCCCAGGCTCCTGTCTGGTCCACCAGATCAGAGGAGCCACCTGCCACTCCAAGATGCTGGTGTTATTGGCCCCAACCTGAGCAGAACCGGCCCTGTCCAGTGGGAGCCCATTCTGCCCCCACCAGGCAGGTCAGGCAGGCTCTCCCACCTTCAGATGTCCAAAGCACACTCATCAGGGTCTTGCAAATGATGCCACCCATGGGCCTCTTTCAAATGTTGACTTTCAGCCGGGCTCCCAGGGCCTGCACTGGGTTCTGCCATTCAGTCAGCCCATCAGGCAAGTCCCTGGGCTGCTTCCTGCACTTCCCATTTTCATGCCTCTGGTTTTACCTTGTTAAAACAGTGACACAGATAAAAATGTCACTGAAAAGTAGAGCTTGCTGGGGCGGTCCTGGCTCTTCCTGGCAGACAGGCCTCAGGGTCTCCTTGAGGTCACAATTCCAAGTCACTTGCACCACTGGGGCTGCTGCTGGTGGCACGTGATGGGGTGAGGGTGCTGCACTTAAGACCAGGTGGCACCTGGATCTGCTCTGCGCCCTGAAGCCCGTGTGCTCCAGCCGAGTCCCAGAAGCCCAGGAAGTGGGAGCCAGGGCCAGTGTGTGAGGTGGCAGCTAAGGCCCTCAACCTAGCAGCTGGAGCCTGCTGAGTTTCTCTAAGGAGACAAGAAGGAGCTCCAGGGGACTCCAGGTCCTGAGGCGTGTGGGAGCCAGAAGGTTTCACAGACGTTCCGCGGCCAGGCTGAAGTCATGCCAAGCCGGCAGCAGGGTGGCCCAGGGGCCTGGAGAGGCCAGCTGGCCACTGTCAGCACATGCAAAACCCCCACCTCCCTGATCATCCTGACCCTTGACGTCCACGGGAAACCCAGGATCATGGGCAGCAATTTCTTCCAAGTTTTTGTCAGGACAGACCATCTTCAGAGGCCATTGATTCCTCCTGTGAGGAGCTTCCCTCAGAAAAAATCCAGGCCATGCCATGGCCACATGCCTTCCTGGCCCAGTGACAGATGTCATTCAGCTGGTGTCAAAGAGCACTGCACTGCAGGAGGAATCTGGCGGAGCAAAACCTTGCTCCTCAGAGTAGGCCCCTGCACCACTCACCCCTCCTCCCCACAGACAGCTCCTGCCCCCTCCACCCCTGCTCCTAGAGTTGGCTCCTGCCCCCCTCCCCTGCTCCTCAGAGAAAGCCCCCTGCCCCCTTCATCCCTGCTCCACAGACAGCCCACTGCCCCCTCCATCCCTGCTCCTCACAGCAGCCCTGCCCCCTCCACCCCTGCTCCTCACAGACAGCCCCTGCCCACTCCACCCCTGCTCCTCATAGACAGCTCACTGCCCCCTCCACCCCTGCTCCTCACAGACAGCCCCTGCCCACTCCATCCCTGCTCCTCACAGACAGCCCCTCCCCCTCCACCCCTGCTCCTCACAGACAGCCCTGTCCCCTCCACCCCTGCTCCTCACAGACAGCCCTGCCCCCTCCACCCCTGCTCCTCACAGACAGCCCTGTCCCCTCCACCCCTGCTCCTCAAAGACAGCTCACTGCCCCCTCCACCCCTGCTCCTCACAGACAGCCCTGCCCCCTCCACTCCTGCTCCACAGACAGCCCTGCCCCCTCCACCCCTGCTCCACAGACAGACCTGCCCCACTCACCCCTGCTCCACAGACAGCTCCTGCCCCCTCCACCCCTGCTCCTAGAGTTGGCTCCTGCCCCCCACCCCTGCTCCTCACAGACAGCCCCCTGCCCCCCACCCCTGCTCCTCACAGACAGCCCACTGCCCCCTCCACCCCTGCTCCTCACAGACAGCCCTGTCCCCTCCACCCCTGCTCCTCACAGACAGCCCTGCCCCCTCCACCCCTACTCCACAGACAGCCCCTGCCCCCTCCACCCCTGCTCCTCACAGACAGCCTCCTGCCCCCTCCACCCCTGCTCCTCACAGACAGCCCTGCCCCCTCCACGCCTGCTCCTCACAGACAGCCCTGTCCCCTCCACCCCTGCTCCTCACAGACAGCCCTGCTCCCTCCACCCCTACTCCACAGACAGCCCCTGCCCCCTCCACCCCTGCTCCTCACAGACAGCCTCCTGCCCCCTCCACCCCTGCTCCTCACAGACAGCCCTGCCCCCTCCACCCCTGCTCCACAGACAGCCCTGCCCCCTCCACCCCTGCTCCTCACAGACAGCCCATCCCCCTCCACCCCTGCTCCTCACAGACAGCCTCCTGCCCCCTCCACCCCTGCTCCTCACAGACAGCCCTGCCCCCTCCACCCCTGCTCCACAGACAGCCCTGCCCCCTCCACCCCTGCTCCTCACAGACAGCCCATCCCCCTCCACCCCTGCTCCTCACAGACAGCCCTGCCCCCTTCACCCCTGCTCCTCACAGACAGCCCCTCCCCCTCCACCCCTGCTCCTCACAGACAGCCCTGCCCCCTCCACCCCTGCTCCTCACAGACAGCCCCTCCCCCTCCACCCCTGCTCCTCACAGACAGCCCTGCCCCCTCCACCCATGCTCCTCACAGACAGCCCCCTGACCCCTCCACCCCTGCTACTCACAGACAGCTCACTGCACCCTCCACCCCTGCTCCTCACAGACAGCCCCTCCCCCTCCACCCCTGCTCCTCACAGACAGCCCCTGCCCCCTCCACCCCTGCTCCTCACAGACAGCTCACTGCACCCTCCACCCCTGCTCCTCACAGACAGCCCCTCCCCCTCCACCCCTGCTCCTCACAGACAGCCCCTCCCCCTCCACCCCTGCTCCTCACAGACAGCCCCGCCCCCCTTCACCCCTGCTCCTCACAGACAGCCCCTCCCCCTCCACCCCTGCTCCTCACAGACAGCCCCTCCCCCTCCACCCCTGCTCCTCACAGACAGCCCTGCCCCCTCTACCCCTGCTCCTCACAGACAGCCCCTGCCCCCTCCACCCCTGCTCCTCACAGACAGCCCCTCCCCCCCTCCATCCCTGCTCCTCACAGACAGCCCCTCCCCTCCACCCCTGCTCCTCACAGACAGCCCCCTGCCCCCCACCCCTGCTCCTCACAGACAGCCCACTGCCCCCTCCACCCCTGCTCCTCACAGACAGCCCTGTCCCCTCCACCCCTGCTCCTCACAGACAGCCCTGCCCCCTCCACCCCTACTCCACAGACAGCCCCTGCCCCCTCCACCCCTGCTCCTCAGAGACAGCCTCCTGCCCCCTCCACCCCTGCTCCTCACAGACAGCCCTGCCCCCTCCACCCCTGCTCCACAGACAGCCCTGCCCCCTCCACCCCTGCTCCTCACAGACAGCCCATCCCCCTCCACCCCTGCTCCTCACAGACAGCCCTGCCCCCTTCACCCCTGCTCCTCACAGACAGCCCCTCCCCCTCCACCACTGCTCCTCACAGACAGCCCTGCCCCCTCCACCCATGCTCCTCACAGACAGCCCCCTGACCCCTCCACCCCTGCTCCTCACAGACAGCCCTGCCCCCTTCACCCCTGCTACTCACAGACAGCCCCTGCCCCTCCACCCCTGCTCCTCACAGACAGCCCCTGCCCCCTCCACCCCTGCTCCTCACAGACAGCTCACTGCACCCTCCACCCCTGCTCCTCACAGACAGCCCCTCCCCCTCCACCCCTGCTCCTCACAGACAGCCCCTCCCCCTCCACCCCTGCTCCTCACAGACAGCCCTGCCCCCTCTACCCCTGCTCCTCACAGACAGCCCCTGCCCCCTCCACCCCTGCTCCTCACAGACAGCCCCTCCCCCCCTCCATCCCTGCTCCTCACAGACAGCCCCTCCCCTCCACCCCTGCTCCTCACAGACAGCCCTGCCCCATTCACCCCTGCTCCTCACAGACAGCCCATCCCCCTCCACCCCTGCTCCTCACAGACAGCCCTGCCCCATTCACCCCTGCTCCTCACAGACAGCCCTGCCCCCTCCACCCATGCTCCTCACAGACAGCCCCCTGACCCCTCCACCCCTGCTCCTCACAGACAGCCCCTGCCCCTCCACCCCTGCTTCTCACAGACATCCCTGCCCCCTCCACCCCTGCTCCTCACAGACAGCCCTGTCCCCTTCACCCCTGCTCCTCACAGACAGCCCCTCCCCCTCCACCCCTGCTCCTCACAGACAGCCCCTCCCCCTCCACCCCTGCTCCTCACAGACAGCCCTGCCCCCTCCACCCCTGCTCCTCACAGACAGCCCCTGCCCCCTCCACCCCTGCTCCTCACAGACAGCCCCTCCCCCCTCCATCCCTGCTCCTCACAGACAGCCCTGCCCCTCCACCCCTGCTCCTCACAGACAGCCCACTGCCCCCTCCACCCCTGCTCCTCACAGACAGCTCACTGCCCCTCCACCCCTGCTCCTCACAGACAGCCCACTGCCCCCTCCACCCCTGCTCCTCACAGACAGCACACTGCCCCCTCCACCCCTGCTCCTCACAGACAGCCCCTCCCCCCTCCACCCCTGCTCCTCACAGACAGCTCACTGCCCCTCCACCCCTGCTCCTCACAGACAGCCCACTGCCCCCTCCACCCCTGCTCCTCACAGACAGCCCCTGCTCCCTCCACCCCTGCTCCTCACAGAGAGCCCCTGCCCCTCCACCCCTGCTCCTCACAGAGAGCCCCTGCCCCTCCACCCCTGCTCCTCACAGACAGCCCCTGCCCCTCCACCCCTGCTCCTCACAGAAAGCCCCTGCCCCTCCACCCCTGCTCCTAGAGTTGGCTCCTGCCCCCTCCACCCCTGCTCCTCAAGGACAGCTTACTGCCCCCTCCACCCCTGCTCCTCACAGACAGCTCACTGCCCCTCCACCCCTGCTCCTCACAGACAGCCCCTGTCCCCTCCACCCCTGCTCCTCACAGACAGCCCTGTCCCCTCCACCCCTGCTCCTCACAGACAGCCCTGCCCCATTCACCCCTGCTCCACAGACAGCTCCTGCCCCCTCCACCCCTGCTCCTAGAGTTGGCTCCTGCCCCCCACCCCTGCTCCTCACAGACAGCCCTGCCCCCTCCACCCCTGCTCCCCAGACAGCCCTGCCCCATTCACCCCTGCTCCACAGACAGCCCCTGCCCCTCCACCCCTGCTCCTAGAGTTGGCTCCTGCCCCCCTCCACCCCTGCTCCTCACAGACAGCCCCCTGCCCCCCACCCCTGCTCCTCACAGACAGCCCTGCCCCCTCCACCCCTGCTCCTCACAGACAGCCCCTGCCCCCTCCACCCCTGCTCCTCACAGACAGCCCCATGCCCCTCTATCCCTGAACTCCATGGACAGCCCCTGCCCCCTCCACCTCTGCTTCCCAGACTCGGGCCCCTCACCCCTTCTATAAGGATTCTCCCAACTCGGCTTCCTTTGGGGTGAGCCACCTTCCCTCAGGTGGAGTCCCTGCTGGAGTGCCATTACCTCTTCCTGCTTTTACAGGAAAATCCCAGGGCCCCAGCTCACCTCTTCCTTGTGTCTTCCTGAGCAGCCAAGGGCACATCTGCCCAGCTCCAGGATTGGGGAGCACTGTGTGCTGGACTAGGTGGGGGGGCCTCTGCCTAGAGAGCCCTGTCCCCTGCTGCTCTCTGGACCTGGGCCCACTGCTGTGCTCTCTGCCTGGTCAGAGGAGCTGGGAGAGCTCTAGGCTGAGTCCCCACAGGGCCAGAGCGTCCATCTGCTCCTAGGATTCTTCTGCTTAAAGCCCCACCTTTACGTGTATCTACATATGGATTGTTCCGGATCACTTGCGTCAGGGAGCCTCTCTTTCCACTCCAGGGCTAGCAGGCATAGAAGGCTCATCTCACCATCTGAATCTCAACTTCATCCTGCAAGAGTTCAGTGGCATTGGAACTGCGTGACCCCCACTTCACCTTTTTGAACGAGGAAGGGTAGCAGAGAAAGTAGAAGAGTGTGGTTTCCAGATTGTGTGTGAGGCCCTCCAGTTCATCCAGGCTCTGGGCTCCTGGCTCCCAGGCCAGGCCATGGGGGAGATCTGGGGACAGGGATGGCATGCTTTCTGCACTGTGTGCACACGAGAGCACTGTGCACAGGAGACATGGGCTTCAGGTGCCCTTCTAGCTCAGCCCTCATCTCCCTCAGCTGACTCAGGGCCCTGTGGCTCTGAGTCTCAAGGTTAGAGTTGCCGGCAGGTTCTTCCTTGACCTGACCTGGGCAGCAGGCATAACTCCCCAAGCCTCTTATTCATCTGTGACACTGGGGCAGAGGGCCACCTCATCAGAGCCATGATAGACAGCAAATGAAAAGAAATGTGTCCAAAGTTTTGCAGCCTGAAGCACAGCTGCCTTCCCGGAGCCCCAGTGGGCATGGGCTCCCTTGCCCTTCTTCCTGGTGTGAGTCTGCAGGACAGGAACAGAAGCAGCTCCTCTCTGGTTAGCCAGTTCCCGACTGTGAGCTGGAAGGGCCAGCGCCACAGGGCTTTCTGTGTGCTCAGAACCTGGACACAGTGTCCTGACGAGAGTCCCCCGCAGGGAGCTGGTCTGCAGGAGTCTGCGGGAGATGCGGCCCCTTAGCCCCTTCTGCTCATGCCACGGCAGCCATGGCAGCTACGGCCTGGTCAGCTCTCCCTGGGCATCTTGCTGGGCCATCAGAGCTTGGGGGAGAGGGATGATCGCCCATGTTCACTTTGCACATGAGAAGTCTGATGTGGAAGGTCAGGGATTGGCAGAGTCATGGGAAACCCTCAGCTACCCGAGCCAGTGAGACGATCCTGTGGCAGGGTCAGGAGCTCAGCTCTGCAGGTCTCAGGGCTGGTGAAAGAGCTCAGACCTGGGCCTTGGTGTGCCCAGAGGGAAGATCCCTGGCGAGATGGTTGTGCCAGGTGCGAATGCAGAGACCCCTCCTCCCAGCCCGTCCCACCGGAGGCCAACCCCGCCGATGGGCAGTCCTCTGAGAGGGTGAGGAGAGAGAAGGTGTGTGCGCGTGGGACCCTGCAGGCTCTGTCAGCAGGTCGGGGCAGGCCCAGCCGCCAGTCACCCCTGGTTCCCCAGAGCCAGCAGCTCTTGGTGAGCGTCTGAGGTCAGGCTCTTGAGCCCACCTGAGAGGACCTGCCCTTGGGGCTTGGCATGGTGAGCTTGCCCCCGGGTCCGATGCCTTCCCACACCTCGACGTTGCCTCAGACCCTGGAGCCATTTCTGCATGTGTGACTGCTCGGGAGCCATACCCAGCCGCTCTTCCCTGAGGCCCAAAGCTGCGCTGGGCCCCACAGTCCTGGGATAAGCTCGTCTTGATCCTTGGGACTAAGCCTTCCTGTCCTCCCCTGGATGTCCTTTCTTTTCTCCTTTGACCCCTTTCCACAGTGTATTTTTAATTTCTGTGACAGAGCTTTCCTCTTATTCAAAATGTCACTTGCCCATATTCCTGGGGTCCATGATGCTGTGTCTCACACAGTTTCTGGGACACCTCTCCTGGGTTCTCTGTGATGGCGCAACTGGGCTCAGTGAGGCAGGAGCCAGGGTGGGTCCCTGGTCAACACCTAGCCTACTGCTCCTCTCCTCCTTCCTCCATTTCTTGTGTTTCTCTCCTTTTTAGCTTCACACCAGGTCATTTCCACGTGAAGGCCTGGGCTTTTCTCAGAGGCACGTGACTCCAGGTGCATCTTGCCTCCCGTCCTGCAGGGCCACCGTGGTCTGTGTTCCACTTTTGTAGAATTCGGCTGTTAGCTCTCCACTCTTATCTTTCGTTGACCATCAGGTCCCTCATGGACTCACCTCCCTCAATGTGGGGACAGGTCTGCCGAGGGCTCTGCGGGCAGCAGTGAGAGGTCAGAGATCTTCCAGGGCAGCTGCTGTTTCAAGGGGCCTGTTGTCTTTCCTTGTATGTGCACTTGGTGGGCTGCATGCCCCAGTTTTAAGTCTGAAGACATTTTTCTTGCAGCTAGCCCATTACTCAGCCCAGACAGACCAGGTTTCCATAACTGTGGTAGAGTTGATAACTCTGCCGCTGTGGAAAAATTCATTCCTATGCTTCAAAAGACAAACTTTCTAGATGCTGAGGGATTGTGGACAAGTCACCAGGAAGGTCCTTTTCGTAGCCCGCAGTCTGTAGGGTAAGCACAGGACCTGGTCCGATTCCTGATCTCTGCTTCAGGAAGCTCGGGAGCACTCTGCACCGTGGCCTCCCGCCACCCGCTGCCAGAGCTCAATCACTCAGCATTCCTCGAAGGTGCTGAATGCAGGCGTCTCCCTGAGTCCTGACCCTGCAGGTCCTTTGACAGACACCAGGGGAGCCAGGTGGCTTTCTGAGACCTCAGGCTTTCCTTGGGAAGTACCGAGTCCCACAGTTAGGCCATGAGCCATGTGCTGAGGCTCAGGAGGGTGCAACTCTACAGGAGGATCCTCCCCAGAACCTGCACACACAGCAGACCCTGTGCCATGTCCTCCTGCACCCGCTGCCCTGCACACCTTCCTGGTGCTCCTCAGGAGCCAGGGTCCCCACCCTCACTCATTCTTAAAGACATATGCGAAGGCCACACAGGCACTGGCCACACCCCTCTAGACACAGACTCCTCTTCTCGGTGCCCTCTCTGAAATAATGGCACTAAGGAAGGAGAAATGAAGATTCGTGCTGCGCAGGCCTGTTACAGCACTTCTTCCCATCCCCTCAGTGACCTCGAGGAACAGAGGTGAGGGCAGGTGAGCGTGCCTGCCGTGACCACAGGACACAGGCCAGGTGTGGTGCCGCGCCCTGACCCAGCTCCAGGCCTCATTCCCTATTCCCAGCAGGAAGCAGGGCACGGAGGTGCCTGCGGCAAGGCACATGCTCTCGGGGCTGTGTTCAGTGGAGGGGTGCGAACACTGAAGCAGTTTAGGGAGATGAGATGTTCTGCGCAGATCCCGCAGACAGTCGGGAGCAGACAGGTTCAGAGCTGTCTCCCTGGTTAGGAAGGAACTGCAGACTCGGAAGCGGGCAGCGGCGGTCCATCCGGAGAGGCCCTGTCTGTGACACTCTGGCTCCTCTGGGCCTGCTGGTGGTGCAGGGCCAAGCGGGCCAAGTGTCTTCAGCCAAAGGAGCCCTCACTTGTGGGTCAGGGGACCAGCAAGGGGATTCTTCCCACTGCCCAGCTTGCCTTCTGGTCCCCAGGCCCACCAAGCCCACTGGAGGGGGATTCTGTTTGGGGAACTAAACTCAGACGTCCGTCTACTAAAATCCCACGTATACAGATCAAGCAAGACTAAGGGCCGCCCATGGACTCCCCTGGCAATGCCAACACCAGACTCGTATTTGCTGCTGGTTCCACTGTCCCTTTGGGTCCCCTCTCACCTTTTCTGATGAGCATGCTACCAGTGCTCTGATGCCTAGGGCTACATTAGGACCCTAGTCTGCTGTGCAGTCTCCACGGTACTGTGACAACAGGACCAGCCGCCACAGAGCTCCCAGCACCCACCGGGTGGAGGTCTCCTCTGAAGTGGATGGCTAAGAAGGTCTTGTATGAAGACACAGCCCAGCACCCCAGTTCCCTGAGCTGACACATGGCAGGGGCTTCTCACGTTTCAAGAAAGCCACCACGGGAAACTTTTAAGTCAAACAACCAAACAATTTTCTATCCCCTTGAACTAAAGTGAGCGTTCTTGAATCTCTGCTTAGTGAGCCCATAAATCTGGGTTTATCTGTTTATTTCCTTCCACCTTGATCCTAAAGCTTTAGGATCCATTTGCACACATACACTCCAGGTTTCCATTGATACAAGTTTATAAAATCGTGCCACTCTTTTGGAGTATAACACACCTCCTCTGTTAACCAGCTTTTCATTGCTGTGACCAAAACATCTGACTGGAACAGATGGGGACACGGCTAGAGGAAGGAAAGTTTATTTGGGCTCACAGTTTCTGGGCTCAGCCCATGGCTGACGTGGGCCCAGGCAGAGCATCATGGCAGAAGGGAGCTGGAGGGGAACATTCCGCTCATGGCAGCCAGGAAGCCGAGGGGCACACAGAAGGTGGCACACCCCAGGGACCCACCTCCTGCAGCCTTGGCCACCTGCCTACAGTCACCACTCAGTCAGTCCATGTGAACAAAGATGCACTGACCAGGCTACAGCTCTCACAATCCAGTCACTTTACCTGAACACTCTTCAGATTCAGAGCTTTTAGGGACACCTAGTATCCAAAACATAAGACTTTGTCCCTGGTCTCCAAAAGCCCCATCTCCCAGACCCTCTTAGTCTTAACAGTCCCCGCACTGCCCCAAAGTCTCGTCTGAGACTCCAGGCAAACTCTTGCCTCTGAGCCCTGGTGAAACTCAGAATCCAGTTATACATATCCCATGTACACTGGCACGGAGTAAGCATTCCATTCCAGAAGGAAGAAGAGGGGCCTAGGAAGACAGGTGGGGCCAAGCCATACCTAACCCAATGGAGCAGACCAGTTCCGTGGCTCAGCCTCTGGCCCCTGGACACGTGGTCATGCGTGTGCTGTCTAGGCCCTAGGAAGTCCTGCCCCCTGACCTTCTGGCTGCAGAACTCTGGCCCTCACTCAGGCCGACTTTCTCCAGAGCCAGCAGCTTTGCTCAGCAGCCAGTCCACCTGGCTGACAACTCTCAGTTCCCACTTCAGCTTCACCTTCATGTCTCACACACTGCCCTCTCAGGGGCTCTCTGCAGGGACTCTGACCCTGCTGCACTTTGCCTGGCCTCCCAGACCTTCTTTTGAATCTGGGTGGAGGCCTCCATGCCCCTAACTCCAGCATCCTGCAGAACCAGCACCACGTGGTGGACCCCAGGTCCACACTATCTCCAGCCGAAGCTGTTTCCAGGAGCCGTGTCTGCAGCGGCTCTGAGTGCGGGAGTGATTGAGTGAGGAAAAACCACTTCCCAGGCCCCCTGTGCAAGCAGGATGCCCACTGTCCTCTTCTCAAAGGTCATTTTGCTTTTACTCCCCTGAGCCTGAAATGGGTGTGGTCTTGCCAATTCCTGAGACGCCCTGGGGCCATCTCTCCTGCAGTCTGTATTTGAGGTACCTATGATCTCTTAAGTGACTGTAATGTCTCAACAACTTCACTCTTCTTGTGCAGATTTACAGATTTTTTTTTACTAAACTGTAATTTTTTAAATACTTTTTCTTTGCTATGCTTCTCACAGTAAACAGCCAAAACTGCCAGAAATGTCCATGCCTTGGCCTGAAGGACATGCTGCCTTGAAATCTCTTCCACCAGATTAATTAGTCCACTCCCTTCAATTCACCCTCACCATCTCAGACACGGGCAAATATGGACAAGTTCTTGGCCAGAACATGGCACGCATGGCCTCTGTCCAGTCTCCCTCGTAGTCCCCTTTCCCTCTGAGACCTAGCAGTGCATTCTTGGCTGTCGGCATTGCTGTTGGCATTCGGACTCCTGGAAGCCCACCAAAAGTGCCCATTCAGTTCTGCTCACAGCATTCTGAGGCCTCTCCAGCCCGCGTCTCTAGACTTCTCCCCAATCCTGCAAACCAGTCCCAGAGGTTTCTGAACCACATGTGCGGGTTGGTCACAGTAACTAGCCCACTTCTCTGTTGCCAGTTTCTGAGTAAGCTAGATTTCCCCATGTGACCAAAAGGCCTGACAAGAACAGCTTAGAAAAGAAAAATATACCACAAGGTCACAATTTTGGAGGTTTTGAGCACCATCAGCTGACTCCGGAGCTCTGGGCCCAGGTGAGTCCGAACATCCTGACAGAAGGGTGGGTGGAGGAAAGCCCAGGACACGGCATCTGGGAAGGAGAGAGGGGAAGGAGGCCTTCCAGGGACGCACCCCCCCGGCCACACTCCACGTGCTGATATCAGCACCCAGTCAGCCCACTGGCACTGGGGTGGTCAGCTCGAAGCTCTCCCAATCTGAGCATTTACCTCTGAATGTCCTACATTAACAGGAGGTGGGGGGCGCCTCATTCACACCACAGTGCTCACACTTTTTACCTGGCTCTTGGAAATCTCCTGAGACGTGAGTTGGCTATGGGTAAAGAAGCAAGAAGAGGAAGCAGGACAGCCAATAGCTCCACAAGACAACAATCTGAAAGGAGGCCCCTGCAGTGGGGTGTGGACAGGCGGGACCCTCCACAGGCAGGTGGGAAAGCTGGCGTTACTACGCAGAGCAGTGCATAGAATCCAGACATCCAAGGTCCACAGCTTCTTCAGAACCTGGGCATATGCCCTAATCCCATTTTAAGAATTCCGTTTCTACCCAGTGAGTGGCCTAGATTTAGTAAGAAAGACCCTCTGAGACTGAGAATTCAACTTTCACTGTAATTCAGACTCCTGAAAGAATGGATGGGTTTGATTTTCAGAATTCTAGGCCCCTCGGCTACAGGAGGTGAATATCTCTTCCTGGGAAGTCGTGGGATTTTCAGATCTCTACATCCGCAATCGTCTGGGAGTTCAAGTCCTGGCTCAGGCTGTTTTTCCAGCACCTCTGCACTCCCCCTGTCAAAGAGCATCTGGCCACTCTGCCTGCTCTGTGCACTGACCTGTGCAGAAGGTAAGGGGAATAATGCTGTCCTTGCCCTCACAGACCTGGAAACAGGCTTGTCTGGACCGGGCGGGGCTCGGTGGTAGAGTGCTCACCTCCCAAGTGTGAAGCATTGCACTCGGTACTCAGCACCACATGAAAATAAATAAGTGAAATAAGGGTTGTGTCCAACTACAACTAAAAACAGAATATTTAAAAAACCCCAGTAATATCTGAGAACAAATCAGAAATGACAGAAGCAATGCAGAGAACTCAACTCTAAGAATCTGTTCCTCTGGAACTATTCTCAATGCAAATCCTATGCCAGCCACTATCAGGAAAGCAGAGTTACTAAGATGGAGCTAGAGAAGAGAGAGAGAGAGAGAGAGAGAGAGAGAGAGAGAGAGAGAGAGAGAGAGAGAGAGAGAGAGAAAGAGAATGAGGAGACAAGTACAGGTTTCACCGGGTGCCCTGTAGGGATCTCCTGAGCTGCTTGTCCACAGACAGAAGAGATGGGAAATGAAGACCTACTTGAAATACAAGAGAGGACAAAGAGCTAGAGCTCAAGCCACTACTGCCTCAGATTTCAACAGGTCAAATTTTGCACAGAGAATGGAAAGTTCCAATCCAGAGACACACATATAACAAAGCCCAGTGCTGGAAATCAGAAAGAGGACCCCAAGGAAGATAGAGACACTGCAGGCCAAGAAGCTGCCGCTACGTACCAGCAAAGTGTGTGGCTTCACAGTGCGCCAGGGGGAGATGAGACACCCATGAGGTCCTTCACTTGGCCTGCCAAGGTACAATTCCAGTACAGGCTAGGGGACATGCAGTGCACCCTGCTCCCACTCAACTCCAGCACAGGAGGGAGGACAGTGCAGTCCACCTGCTCCCACTCAGCTCCAGCACAGGAGTGAGGACACTGCAGTGCACCTGCTCCCACTCAGCTCCAGCACAGGAGTGAGGACAGTGCAGTCCACCTGCTCCCACTCAGCTCCAGCACAGGAGGGAGGACAGTGCAGTCCACCTGCTCCCACTCAGCTCCAGCACAGGAGGGAGGACAGTGCAGTCCACCTGCTCCCACTCAGCTCCAGCACAGGAGTGAGAATGGTACAGTCCACCTGCTCCCACTCAGCTCCAGCACAGGAGTGAAGACAGTGCAGTGCACACTGCTCCCACTCAGCTCCAGCACAGGAGTGAGGACAGTGCAGTCCACCTGCTCCCACCCAGCTCCAGCACAGGAGGGAGGACAGTGCAGTCCACCTGCTCCCACTCAGCTCCAGCACAGGAGGGAGGACACTGCAGTCCACCTGCTCCCACTCAGCTCCAGCACAGGAGTGAAGACAGTGCAGTCCACCTGCTCCCACTCAGTTCCAGCACAGGAGTGAGGTCAGTGCAGTCCACCTGCTCCCACCCAACTCCAGCACAGGGAAGTGAGGACACTGCAGTCCACCTGCTCCCACTCAGCTCCAGCACAGGAGTAAGGACACTGCAGTCCACCTGCTCCCACTCAGCTCCAGCACAGGAGTGAGGACAGTGCAGTCCACCTGCTCCCACTCAGCTCCAGCACAGGAGGGAGGACAGTGCAGTCCACCTGCTCCCACTCAGCTCCAGCACAGGAGTGAGGACACTGCAGTCCACCTGCTCCCACTCAGCTCCAGCACAGGAGGGAGGACAGTGCAGTCCACCTGCTCCCACTCAGCTCCAGCACAGGAGTGAGGACACTGCAGTCCACCTGCTCCCACTCAGCTCCAGCACAGGAAGTGAGGACACTGCAGTCCACCTGCTCCCACTCAGCTCCAGCACAGGAGTGAGGACACTGCAGTCCACCTGTTCCCACTCAGCTCCATCACAGGGAAGTGAGGACAGTGAAGTCCACCTGCTGTCACTCAGCTCCAGCACAGGAATGAGGATGGTGCAGTCCACCTGCTCCCACTCAACTCCAGCACAGGAAGTGAGGACAGTGCACTCCACCTGCTCCCACTCAACTCCAGCACAGGGAAGTGAGGACAGAGCAGTCCACCTACTGTCACTCAGCTCCAGCACAGGAGTGAGGACACTGCAGTCCACCTGCTGTCACTCAACTCCAGCACAGGGAAGTGAGGACAGTGCAGTCGACCTGCCCCCACTCAGCTCCAGGACAGGAGTGAGGTCAGTGCAGTGCACCTGCTCCCACTTAGCTCCAGCACAGGAGTGAAGACACTGCAGTCCACCTGCTGCCACTCAGCTCCAGCACAGGAGGGAGGACAGTGCAGTCCACCTGCTCCCACTCAGCTCCAGCACAGGAAGTGAGGACACTGCAGTCCACCTGCTCCAACTCAGCTCCAGCACAGGAAGTGAGGACAGTGCAGTCCACCTGCTGTCACTCAGCTCCAGCACAGGAATGAGGATGGTGCAGTCCACCTGCTCCCACTCAACTCCAGCACAGGGAAGTGAGGACAGAGCAGTCCACCTACTGTCACTCAGCTCCAGCACAGGAGTGAGGACACTGCAGTCCACCTGCTCCCACTCAACTCCAGCACAGGGAAGTGAGGACAGTGCAGTCGACCTGCTCCCACTCAACTCCAGCACAGGGAAGTGAGGACAGTGCAGTCCACCTGCTCCCACTCAGCTCCAGGACAGGAGTGAGGTCAGTGCAGTGCACCTGCTCCCACTTAGCTCCAGCACAGGAGTGAAGACACTGCAGTGCACCGGCTCCCACTCAGCTCCAGCACAGGAGGGAGGACAGTACAGTCCACCTGCTCCCACCCAACTCCAGCACAGGAGTGAAGACACTGCAGTCCACCTGCTCCCACTCAGCTCCAGCACAGGAGTGAGGACACTGCAGTCCACCTGCTGCCACTCAGCTCCAGCACAGGAGGGAGGACAGTGCAGTCCACCTGCTCCCACTCAGCTCCAGCACAGGAAGTGAGGACAGTGCAGTCCACCTGCTCCCACTCAGCTCCAGCACAGGAGGGAGGACAGTGCAGTCCACCTGCTCCCACCCAACTCCAGCACAGGGAAGTGAGGACAGTGCAGTCCACCTGCTCCCTCTCAGCTCCAGCACAGGAAGTGAGGACACTGCAGTCCACCTGCTCCCACCCAACTCCAGCACAGGGAAGTGAGGACAGTGCAGTCCACCTGCTGTCACTCAGCTCCAGCACAGGAGTGAGGACAGTGCACTCCACCTGCTCCCACTCAGCTCCAGCACAGGGAAGTGAGGACAGTGCAGTCCACCTGCTCCAACTCAGCTCCAGCACAGGAAGTGAGGACAGTGCAGTCCACCTGCTCCCACTCAGCTCCAGCACAGGGAAGTGAGGACAGTGCAGTCCACCTGCTTCCACTCAGCTCCAGCACAGGGAAGTGAGGACAGTGCAGTCCACCTGCTGTCACTCAGCTCCAGCACAGGAGTGAGGACACTGCAGTCCACCTTCTCCCACTCAGCTCCAGCACAGGAGGGAGGACAGTACAGTCCACCTTCTCCAACTCAGCTCCAGCACAGGAAGTGAGGCACTGCAGTCTACCTGCTCCCACTCAGCTCCAGCACAGGGAAGTGAGGACAGTGCAGTCCACCTGCTCCCACTCAGCTCCAGCACAGGAGTGAAGACAGTACAGTCCACCTGCTCCCACTCAGCTCCAGCACAGGAGGGAGGACAGTGCAGTCCACCTGCTCACACTCAGCTCCAGCACAGGGAAGTGAGGACAGTGCAGTCCACCTGCTGTCACTCAGCTCCAGCACAGGAGTGAGGACACTGCAGTCCACCTACTCCCACCCAACTCCAGCACAGGGAAGTGAGGACAGTGCCGTCCACCTGCCCCCACTCAGCTCCAGGACAGGAGTGAGGTCAGTGCAGTGCACCTGCTCCCACTCAGCTCCAGCACAGGAGTGAAGACACTTCAGTGCACCGGCTCCCACTCAGCTCCAGCACAGGAGGGAGGACAGTACAGTCCACCTGCTCCCACTCAGCTCCAGCACAGGAAGTGAGGACACTGCAGTCCACCAGCTCCCACCCAACTCCAGCACAGGGAAGTGAGGACAGTGCAGTCCACCTGCTGTCACTCAGCTCCAGCACAGGAGTGAGGACAGTACAGTCCACCTGCTCCCACTCAGCTCCAGCAGAGGAGGGAGGACAGTGCAGTCCACCTGCTCCCACTCAGCTCCAGCACAGGAAGTGAGGACACTGCAGTCCACCTGCTCCCACTCAGCTCCAGCACAGGAGGGAGGACACTGCAGTCCACCTGCTCCCACTCAGCTCCAGCACAGGAGTGAAGACACTGCAGTCCACCTGCAACCACTCAGCTCCAGCACAGGAAGTGAGGACAGTGCAGTCCACCAGCTCCCACTCAGCTCCAGCACAGGAAGTGAGGACGGTACAGTCCACCTGCTCCCACTCAGCTCCAGCACAGGAGTGAGGACAGTGCAGTCCACTGCTCCCACTCAGCTCCAGCACAGGAAGTGAGGACAGTGCAGTTCACCTGCTCCCACTCAGCTCCAGCATAGGAAGTGAGGACGGTACAGTCCACCTGCTCCCACTCAGCTCCAGCACAGGAAGGGAGGACAGTGCAGTCCACCTGCTCCCACTCAGCTCCAGCACAGGAGGGAAGACAGTGCAGTCCACCTGCTGTCACTCAGCTCCAGCACAGGAGGGAGGACAGTGCAGTCCACCTGCTCCCACTCAGATCCAGCACAGGAGGGAGGACAGTGCAGTCCACCTGCTGTCACTCAGCTCCAGCACAGGAAGTGAGGACAGTGCAGTCCACCTGCTGTCACTCAGCTCCAGCACAGGAAGTGAGGACAGTGCAGTCCACCTTCTCCCACTCAGCTCCAGCACAGGAGGGAGGATAGTGCAGTCCACCTGCTCCCACTCAGCTCCAGCACAGGAGTGAGGACATTGCAGTCCACCTGCTCCCACTCAGCTCCAGCACAGGAAGTGAGGACAGTGCAGTCCACCTGCTCCCACTCAGCTTCAGGACAGGAGTGAGGTCAGTGCAGTGCACCTGCTCCCACTCAGCTCCAGCACAGGAGTGAAGACACTTCAGTCCACCGGCTCCCACTCAGCTCCTGCACAGGAGGGAGGACAGTGCAGTCCACCTGCTCCCACCCAACTCCAGCACAGGAGTGAAGACAGTGCAGTCCACCTGCTCCCACTCAGCTCCAGCACAGGAGGGAGGACATTGCCGTGCACCTGCTCCCAATCAGCTCCAGCACAGGAGGGAGGACATTGCCGTGCACCTGCTCCCACTCAGCTCCAGCACAGGAGTGAGGTAAGTGCAGTCCACCTGCTCCCACCCAACTCCAGCACAGGGAAGTGAGGACATTGCAGTCCACCTGCTCCCTCTCAGCTCCAGCACAGGAAGTGAGGACACTGCAGTCCACCTGCTCCCACCCAACTCCAGCACAGGGAAGTGAGGACAGTGCAGTCCACCTGCTCCCTCTCAGCTCCAGCACAGGAAGTGAGGACACTGCAGTCCACCTGCTCCCACCCAACTCCAGCACAGGGAAGTGAGGACAGTACAGTCCACCTGCTCCCACTCAGCTCCAGCACAGGAGTGAGGACAGTGCAGTCCACCTGCTCCCACTCAGCTCCAGCACAGGGAAGTGAGGACAGTGCAGTGCACCTGCTCCCACTCAGCTCCAGCACAGGGAAGTGAGGACAGTGCAGTGCACCTGCTCCCACTCAGCTCCAGCACAGGAAGTGAGGACAGTGCAGTCCACCTGCTCCCACTCAGCTCCAGCACAGGAGTGAGGTCAGTGCAGTGCACCTGCTCCCACTCAGCTCCAGCACAGGAGTGAGGACACTGCAGTCCACCTGCTCCCACTCAGCTCCAGCACAGGAGGGAGGACACTGCAGTCCACCTGCTCCCACCCAACTCCAGCACAGGGAAGTGAGGACAGTGCAGTCCACCTGCTCCCACTCAGCTCCAGGACAGGAGTGAGGTCAGTGCAGTGCACCTGCTCCCACTCAGCTCCAGCACAGGAGTGAGGACACTGCAGTCCACCTGCTCCCACTCAGCTCCAGCACAGGAGGGAGGACAGTGCAGTGCACCTGCTCCCACTCAGCTCCAGCACAGGAGTGAGGACAGTGCAGTCCACCTGCTCCCACTCAACTCCAGCACAGGAGTGAGGTCAGTGCAGTCCACCTGCTCCCACTCAGCTCCAGCACAGGAAGTGAGGTCAGTGCAGTGCACCTGCTCCCACTCAGCTCCAGCACAGGAGAGAGGACAGTGCAGTCCACCTGCTCCCACTCAGCTCCAGCACAGGAGGGAGGACAGTGCAGTCCACCTGCTGTCACTCAGCTCCAGCACAGGAGTGAGGACACTGCAGTCCACCTGCTCCCACTCAGCTCCAGCACAGGAAGTGAGGACGGTGCAGTCCACCTGCTCCCACTCAGCTCCAGCACAGGGAAGTGAGGACAGTGCAGTCCACCTGATACCACTCAGCTCCAGCACAGGAGGGAGGACAGTGCAGTCCACCTGCTCCCACTCAGCTCCAGCACAGGAGTGAAGACACTACAGTCCACCCGCTCCGACTCAGCTCCAGCACAGGGAAGTGAGGACAGTGCAGTCCACCTGCTCCCACTCAGCTCCAGCACAGGAGGGAGGACAGTGCAGTCCACCTGCTGACACTCAACTCCAGCACAGGAGGGAGGACAGTGCAGTCCACCTGCTCCCACTCAGATCCAGCACAGGAGGGAGGACAGTGCAGTCCACCTGCTGTCACTCAGCTCCAGCACAGGAAGTGAGGACAGTGCAGTCCACCTGCTCCCACTCAGCTCCAGCACAGGAGTGAGGACAGTGCAGTCCACCTGCTCCCACTCAGCTTCAGGACAGGAGTGAGGTCAGTGCAGTGCACCTGCTCCCACTCAGCTCCAGCACAGGAGTGAAGACATTGCAGTCCACCGGCTCCCACTCAGCTCCTGCACAGGAGTGAGGACAGTACAGTCCACCTGCTCCCACCCAACTCCAGCACAGGAGTGAAGACAGTGCAGTCCACCTGCTCCCACTCAGCTCCAGCACAGGAGGGAGGACATTGCCGTGCACCTGCTCCCACTCAGCCCCAGCACAGGAGTGAGGACAGTACAGTCCACCTGCTCCCACTCAGCTCCAGCACAGGAGGGAGGACAGTGCAGTCCACCTGCTCCCACTCAGCTCCAGCACAGGAGTGAGGACAGTACAGTCCACCTGCTCCCACCCAACTCCAGCACAGGGAAGTGAGGACATTGCAGTCCACCTGCTCCCTCTCAGCTCCAGCACAGGAAGTGAGGACACTGCAGTCCACCTGCTCCCACCCAACTCCAGCACAGGGAAGTGAGGACAGGGCAGTCCACCTGCTCCCTCTCAGCTCCAGCACAGGAAGTGAGGACACTGCAGTCCACCTGCTCCCAACCAACTCCAGCACAGGGAGTGAGGACAGTACAGTCCACCTGCTCCCACTCAGCTCCAGCACAGGAGTGAGGACAGTGCAGTCCACCTGCTCCCACTCAGCTCCAGCACAGGGAGTGAGGACAGTGCAGTCCACCTGCTCCCACTCAGCTCCAGCACAGGGAAGTGAGGACAGTGCAGTGCACCTGTTCCCACTCAGCTCCAGCACAGGGAAGTGAGGACAGTGCAGTCCACCTGCTCCCACTCAGCTCCAGCACAGGAGTGAAGACAGTACAGTCCACCTGCTCCCACTCAGCTCCAGCACTGGAGGGAGGACAGTGCAGTCCACCTGCTGTCACTCCGCTCCAGCACAGGAGTGAGGACAGTACAGTCCACCTGCTCCCACTCAGCTCCAGCACAGGAGGGAGGACACTGCAGTCCACCTGCTCCCACTCAGCTCCAGCACAGGAGGGAGGACACTGTAGTCCACCTGCTCCCACCCAACTCCAGCACAGGGAAGTGAGGACAGTGCAGTCCACCTGCTCCCACTCAGCTCCAGGACAGGAGTGAGGTCAGTGCAGTGCACCTGCTCCCACTCAGCTCCAGCACAGGAGGTAGGACAGTGCAGTGCACCTGCTCCCACTCAGCTCCAGCACAGGGAGTGAGGACAGTACAGTCCACCTGCTCCCACTCAGCTCCAGGACAGGAGGGAGGACAGTGCAGTCCACCTGCTCCCACTCAGCTCCAGCACAGGAAGGAGGACAGTGCAGTCCACCTGCTCCCACTCAGCTCCAGCACAGGAGGGAGGACAGTACAGTCCACCTGCTCCCACCCAACTCCAGCACAGGAGTGAGGACAGTGCAGTCCACCTGCTCCCACTCAGCTCCAGCACAGGAGTGAAGACACTGCAGTCCACCTGCTCCCACTCAGCACCAGCACAGGAAGTGAGGACACTGCAGTCCACCTGCTCCCACTCAGCTCCAGCACAGGAGGGAGGACAGTGCAGTGCACCTGCTCCCACTCAGCTCCAGCACAGGAGTGAGGACACTGCAGTGCACCTGCTCCCACTCAGCTCCAGCACAGGAGTGAGGACACTGCAGTGCACCTGCTCCCACTCAGCTCCAGCACAGGTGGGAGGACAGTGCAGTGCACCTGCTCCCACTCAGCTCCAGCACAGGAGGGAGGACAGTGCAGTGCACCTGCTCCCACTCAGCTCCAGCACAGGAGGGAGGACAGTGCAGTCCACCTGCTCCCACTCAGCTCCAGCACAGGAGTGAGGATGGTGCAGTCCACCTGCTCCCACTCAGCTCCAGCACAGGAGGGAGGACAGTGCAGTCCACCTGCTGTCACTCAGTTCCAGCACAGGAGTGAGGACACTGCAGTCCACCTGCTCCCACTCAGCTCCAGCACAGGAGGGAGGACAGTGCAGTGCACCTGCTCCCACTCAGCTCCAGCACAGGAGTGAAGACACTGCAGTCCACCTGCTCCCACTCAGCTCCAGCACAGGAAGTGAGGAAAGTGCAGTCCACCTGCTCCCACTCAGCTCCAGCACAGGAAGTGAGGACGGTACAGTCCACCTGCTCCCACTCAGGTCCAGCACAGGAGGGAGGACAGTGCAGTCCACCTGCTCCCACTCAGCTCCAGCACAGGAAGTGAGGACAGTACAGTCCACCTGCTCCCACTCAGCTCCAGCACAGGAAGTGAGGACATTGCAGTCCACCTGCTCCCACTCAGCTCCAGCACAGGAGGGAGGACAGTGCAGTCCACCTTCTCCCACTCAGCTCCAGCACAGGGGGGAGGACAGTGCAGTCCACCTGCTCCCACTCAGCTACAGCACAGGAGTGAGGACAGTGCAGTCCACCTGCTCCCACTCAGCTACAGCACAGGAAGTGAGGACACTGCAGTCCACCTGCTCCCACTCAGCTCCAGGACAGGAGTGAGGTCAGTGCAGTGCACCTGCTCCCACTCAGCTCCAGCACAGGAGTGAAGACACTGCAGTCCACCGGCTCCCACTCAGCTCCTGCACAGGAGGGAGGACAGTACAGTCCACCTGCTCCCACCCAACTCCAGCACAGGAGTGAGGACAGTGCAGTCCACCTGCTCCCACTCAGCTCCAGCACAGGAGTGAAGACAGTACAGTCCACCTGCTCTCACTCAGCTCCAGCACAGGAGTGAGGACACTGCAGTCCACCTGCTCCCACTCAGCTCCAGCACAGGAGGGAGGACAGTGCAGTCCACTTGCTCCCACTCAGCTCCAGCACAGGAGTGAACACAGTACAGTCCACCTGCTCCCACTCAGCTCCAGCACAGGGGGGAGGACAGTGCAGTCCACCTGCTGTCACTCTGCTCCAGCACAGGAGTGAGGACAGTACAGTCCACCTGCTCCCACTCAGCTCCAGCACAGGAGGGAGGACAGTGCAGTCCACCTGCTCCCACTCAGCTCTAGCACAGGAAGTGAGGACAGTGCAGTCCACCTGCTCCCACTCAGCTCCAGCACAGGAGTGAGGTCAGTGCAGTACACCTGCTCCCACTCAGCTCCAGCACAGGAGGGAGGACACTGCAGTCCACCTGCTCCCACCCAACTCCAGCACAGGGAAGTGAGGACAGTGCAGTCCACCTGCTCCCACTCAGCTCCAGGACAGGAGTGAGGTCAGTGCAGTGCACCTGCTCCCACTCAGCTCCAGCACAGGAGTGAAGACACTGCAGTCCACCGGCTCCCACTCAGCTCCAGCACAGGAGGGAGGACAGTACAGTCCACCTGCTCCCACCCAACTCCAGCACAGGAGTGAAGACACTGCAGTCCACCTGCTCCCACTCAGCTCCAGCACAGGAGGGAGGACAGTGTAGTGCACCTGCTCCCACTCAGCACCAGCACAGGAGTGAGGTCAGTGCAGTGCACCTGCTCCCACTCAGCTCCAGCACAGGAGTGAGGATGGTACAGTCCACCTGCTCCCACTCAGCTCCAGCACAGGAGGGAGGACAGTGCAGTCCACCTGCTGTCACTCAGTTCCAGCACAGGAGTGAGGACACTGCAGTCCACCTGCTCCCACTCAGCTCCAGCACAGGAGGGAGGACAGTGCAGTCCACCTGCTCCCACTCAGCTCCAGCACAGGAAGTGAGGACACTGCAGTCCACCTGCTCCCACCCAACTCCAGCACAGGGAAGTGAGGACAGTGCAGTCCACCTGCTCCCTCTCAGCTCCAGCACAGGAAGTGAGGACACTGCAGTCCACCTGCTCACACCCAACTTCAGCACAGGGAAGTGAGGACAGTGCAGTCCACCTGCTGTCACTCAGCTCCAGCACAGGAGTGAGGACAGTACAGTCCACCTGCTCCCACACAGCTCCAGCACAGGAGGGAGGACAGTGCAGTCCACCTGCTCCCACTCAGCTCCAGCACAGGCAGTGAGGACAGTGCGGTCCACCTGATACAACTCAGCTCCAGCACAGGAGGGAGGACAGTGCAGTCCACCTGCTCGCACTCAGCTCCAGCACAGGAGTAAAGACACTGCAGTCAACCTGCTCCCACTCAGCTCCAGCACAGGAAGTGAGGACAGTGCAGTCCACCTGCTCCCACTCAGCTCCAGCACAGGAAGTGAGGACTGTACAGTCCACCTGCTCCCACTCAGCTCCAGCACAGGAGTGAGGACAGTGCAGTCCACCTGCTCCCACTCAGCTCCAGCACAGGAAGTGAGGACAGTGCAGTCCACCTGCTCCCACTCAGCTCCAGCACAGCAGGGAGGACAGTGCAGTCCACCAGCTCCCACTCAGCTCCAGCACAGGAGTGAGGACAGTACAGTCCACCTGCTCCCACCCAACTCCAACACAGGGAAGTGAGGACATTGCAGTCCACCTGCTCCCTCTCAGCTCCAGCACAGGAAGTGAGGACACTGCAGTCCACCTGCTCCCACCCAACTCCTAGCACAGGGAAGTGAGTACAGTGCAGTCCACCTTCTCCCTCTCAGCTCCAGCACAGGAAGTGAGGACACTGCAGTCCACCTGCTCCTACCCAACTCCAGCACAAGGAGTGAGGACAGTACAGTCCACCTGCTCTTACTCAGCTCCAGCACAGGAGTGAGGACAGTGCAGTCCACCTGCTCCCACTCAGCTCCAGCACAGGGAAGTGAGGACAGTGCAGTGCACCTGCTCCCACTCAGCTCCAGCACAGGGAAGTGAGGACAGTGCAGTGCACCTGCTCCCACTCAGCTCCAGCACAGGGAAGTGAGGACAGTGCAGTCCACCTGCTCCCACTCAGCTCCAGCACAGGAGTGAAGACAGTACAGTCCACCTACTCCCACTCAGCTCCAGCACAGGTGGGAGGACAGTGCAGTCCACCTGCTGTCACTCAGCTCCAGCACAGGAGTGAGGACAGTACAGTCCACCTGCTCCCACTCAGCTCCAGCACAGGAGTGAGGACACTGCAGTCCACCTGCTCCCACTCAGCTCCAGCACAGGAGGGAGGACAGTGCAGTCCACTTGCTCCCACTCAGCTCCAGCACAGGAGTGAGGACAGTACAGTCCACCTGCTCCCACCCAACTCCAGCACAGGGAAGTGAGGACATTGCAGTACACCTGCTCCCTCTCAGCTCCAGCACAGGAAGTGAGGACACTGCAGTCCACCTGCTCCCACCCAACTCCAGCACAGGGAAGTGAGGACAGTGCAGTCCAACTGCTCCATCTCAGCTCCAGCACAGGAAGTGAGGACACTGCAGTCCACCTGCTCCCACCCAACTCCAGCAGCAGGAGTGAGGACAGTACAGTCCACCGGCTCCCACTCAGCTCCAGCACAGGAGTGAGGACAGTGCAGTCCACCTGCTCCCACTCAGCTCCAGCACAGGGAAGTGAGGACAGTGCAGTGCACCTGCTCCCACTCAGCTCCAGCACAGGGAAGTGAGGACAGTGCAGTGCACCTGCTCCACTCAGCTCCAGCACAGGATGTGAGGACAGTGCAGTCCACCTGCTCCCACTCAGCTCCAGCACAGGGAGAGGACAGTGCAGTCCACCTGCTGTCACTCCGCTACAGCACAGGAGGGAGGACAGTACAGTCCACCTGCTCCCACTCAGCTCCAGCACAGGAGGGAGGACAGTGCAGTCCACCTGCTCCCACTCAGCTCCAGCACAGGAAGTGAGGACAGTGCAGTCTACCTGCTCCCACTCAGCTCCAGCACAGGAAGTGAGGACACTGCAGTCCACCTGCTCCCACTCAGCTCCAGCACAGGAGTGAGGACAGTACAGTCCACCTGCTCCCACTCAGCTCCAGCACAGGAGTGAGGACAGTGCAGTCCACCTGCTCCCACTCAGCTCCAGCACAGGAGTGAGGACAGTGCAGTACACCTGCTCCCACTCAGCTCCAGCACAGGATTGAGGACACTGCAGTCCACCTGCTCCCACTCAGCTCCAGCACAGGAGTGAGGACAGTGCAGTCCACCTGCTCCCACCCAACTCCAGCACAGGGAAGTGAGGACAGTGCAGTCCACTTGCTCCCACTCAGCTCCAGGACAGGAGTGAGGTCAGTGCAGTGCACCTGCTCCCACTCAGCTCCAGCACAGGAGTGAAGACACTGCAGTCCACCGGCTCCCACTCAGCTCCAGCACAGGAAGTGAGGACAGTACAGTCCACCTGCTCCCACCCAACTCCAGCACAGGAGTGAAGACACTGCAGTCCACCTGCTCCCACTCAGCTCCAGCACAGGAGGGAGGACAGTGTAGTGCACCTGCTCCCACTCAGCTCCAGCACAGGAGTGAGGACACTGCAGTCCACCTGCTCCCACTCAGCTCCAGCACAGGAGTGAGGACACTGCAGTCCACCTGCTCCCACTCAGCTCCAGCACAGGAGGGAGGACAGTGCAGTCCACCTGCTCCCACTCAGCTCCAGCACAGGAAGTGAGGACACTGCAGTCCACCTGCTCCCACCCAACTCCAGCACAGGGAAGTGAGGACAGTGCAGTCCACCTGCTCCCTCTCAGCTCCAGCACAGGAAGTGAGGACACTTCAGTCCACCTGCTCCCACCCAACTTCAGCACAGGGAAGTGAGGACAGTGTAGTCCACCTGCTGTCACTCAGCTCCAGCACAGGAGTGAGGACAGTACAGTCCACCTGCTCCCACTCAGCTCCAGCACAGGAGGGAGGACAGTGCAGTCCACCTGCTCCCACTCAGCTCCAGCACAGGAAGTGAGGACAGTGCCGTCCACCTGATACCACTCAGCTCCAGCACAGGAGGGAGGACAGTGCAGTCCACCTGCTCGCACTCAGCTCCAGCACAGGAGTAAAGACACTGCAGTCAACCTGCTCCCACTCAGCTCCAGCACAGGAAGTGAGGACAGTGCAGTCCACCTGCTCCCACTCAGCTCCAGCACAGGAAGTGAGGACGGTACAGAACACCTGCTCCCACTCAGCTCCAGCACAGGAGTGAGGACAGTGCAGTCCACCTGCTCCCACTCAGCTCCAGCACAGGAAGTGAGGACAGTGCAGTCCACCTGCTCCCACTCAGCTACAGCACAGGAAGTGAGGACATTGCAGTCCACCTGCTCCCACTCAGCTCCAGCACAGGAGGGAGGACAGTGCAGTCCACCTGCTGTCACTCAGCTCCAGCACAGGAGGGAGGACAGTGTAGTCCACTTGCTCCCACTCAGTTCCAGCACAGGAGGGAGGACAGCGCAGTCCACCTGCTCCCACTCAGCTCCAGCACAGGAGTGAGGACAGTGCAGTCCACCTGCTCCACTCAGCTACAGCACAGGAGGTGTAGGACAGTGCAGTACACCTGCTCCCACTCAGCTCCAGCACAGCAGGGAGGACAGTGCAGTCCACCAGCTCCCACTCAGCTCCAGCACAGGAGTGAGGACAGTACAGTCCACCTGCTCCCACTCAGCTCCAGCACAGGAGGGAGGACAGTGCAGTCCACCTGCTCCCACTCAGCTCCAGCACAGGAAGTGAGGACAGTGCAGTCTACCTGCTCCCACTCAGCTCCAGCACAGGATTGAGGACACTGCAGTCCACCTGCTCCCACTCAGCTCCAGCACAGGGAGGGAGGACACTGCAGTCCACCTGCTCCCACCCAACTCCAGCACAGGGAAGTGAGGACAGTGCAGTCCACCTGCTCCCACTCAGCTCCAGGACAGGAGTGAGGTCAGTGCAGTGCACCTGCTCCCACTCAGCTCCAGCACAGGAGTGAAGACACTGCAGTCCACCGGCTCCCACTCAGCTCCAGCACAGGGAAGTGAGGACAGTGCAGTCCACCTGCTCCCACTCAGCTCCAGCACAGGAGGGAGGACAGTGCAGTCCACCTGCTCCCACTCAGCTCCAGCACAGGAGGGAGGACAGTACAGTCCACCTGCTCCCACCCAACTCCAGCACAGGAGTGAAGACACTGCAGTCCACCTGCTCCCACTCAGCTCCAGCACAGGAGGGAGGACAGTGTAGTGCACCTGCTCCCACTCAGCTCCAGCACAGGAGTGAGGTCAGTGCAGTGCACCTGCTCCCACTCAGTTCCAGAACAGGAGTGAGGACACTGCAGTCCACCTGCTCCCACTCAGCTCCAGCACAGGAGGGAGGACAGTGCAGTCCACCTGCTCCCACTCAGCTCCAGCACAGGAAGTGAGGACACTGCAGTCCACCTGCTCCCACCCAACTCCAGCACAGGGAAGTGAGGACAGTGCAGTCCACCTGCTCCCTCTCAGCTCCAGCACAGGAAGTGAGGACACTGCAGTCCAACTGCTCCGACCCAACTTCAGCACAGGGAAGTGAGGACAGTGCAGTCCACCTGCTGTCACTCAGCTCCAGCACAGGAGTGAGGACAGTACAGTCCACCTGCTCCCACTCAGCTCCAGCACAGGAGGGAGGACAGTGCAGTCCACCTGCTCCCACTCAGCTCCAGCACAGGAAGTGAGGACAGTGCCGTCCACCTGATACCACTCAGCTCCAGCACAGGAGGGAGGACAGTGCAGTCCACCTGCTCGCACTCAGCTCCAGCACAGGAGTAAAGACACTGCAGTCAACCTGCTCCCACTCAGCTCCAGCACAGGAAGTGAGGACAGTGCAGTCCACCTGCTCCCACTCAGCTCCAGCACAGGAAGTGAGGACGGTACAGTCTACCTGCTCCCACTCAGCTCCAGCACAGGAGTGAGGACAGTGCAGTCCACCTGCTCCCACTCAGCTCCAGCACAGGAAGTGAGGACAGTGCAGTCCACCTGCTCCCACTCAGCTACAGCACAGGAAGTGAGGACATTGCAGTCCACCTGCTCCCACTCAGCTCTAGCACAGGAGGGAGGACAGTGCAGTCCACCTGCTGTCACTCAGCTCCAGCACAGGAGGGAGGACAGTGCAGTCCACTTGCTCCCACTCAGCTCCAGCACAGGAGGGAGAACAGCGCAGTCCACCTGCTGTCACTCAACTCCAGCACAGGAAGTGAGGACAGTGCAGTCCACCTGCTCCTTCTCAGCTCCAGCACAGGAAGTGAGGACAGTGCAGTCCACCTTCTCCCACTCAGCTCCAGCACAGGAGGGAGGACAGTGCAGTCCACCTGCTCCCACTCAGCTCCAGCACAGGAGTGAGGACAGTGCAGTCCACCTGCTACCACTCAGCTACAGCACAGGAAGTGAGGACAGTGCAGTCCACCTGCTCCCACTCAGCTCCAGCACAGCAGGGAGGACAGTGCAGTCCACCAGCTCCCACTCAGCTCCAGCACAGGAGTGAGGACAGTACAGTCCACCTGCTCCCACCAACTCCACACAGGGAAGTGAGGACATTGCAGTCCACCTGCTCCCTCTCAGCTCCAGCACAGGAAGTGAGGACACTGCAGTCCACCTGCTCCCACCCAACTCCTAGCACAGGAAGTGAGTACAGTGCAGTCCACCTTCTCCCTCTCAGCTCCAGCACAGGAAGTGAGGACACTGCAGTCCACCTGCTCCTACCCAACTCCAGCACAGGGAGTGAGGACAGTACAGTCCACCTGCTCTTACCTCAGCTCCAGCACAGGAGTGAGGACAGTGCAGTCCACCTGCTCCCACTCAGCTCCAGCACAGGGAAGTGAGGACAGTGCAGTGCACCTGCTCCCACTCAGCTCCAGCACAGGGAAGTGAGGACAGTGCAGTGCACCTGCTCCCACTCAGCTCCAGCACAGGGAAGTGAGGACAGTGCAGTCCACCTGCTCCCACTCAGCTCCAGCACAGGAGTGAAGACAGTACAGTCCACCTGCTCCCACTCAGCTCCAGCACAGGTGGGAGGACAGTGCAGTCCACCTGCTGTCACTCAGCTCCAGCACAGGAGTGAGGACAGTACAGTCCACCTGCTCCCACTCAGCTCCAGCACAGGAGGGAGGACAGTGCAGTCCACCTGCTCCCACTCAGCTCCATCACAGGAAGTGAGGACAGTGCAGTCCACCTGCTCCCACTCAGCTCCAGCACAGGAGTGAGGTCAGTGCAGTACACCTGCTCCCACTCAGCTCCAGCACAGATTGAGGACACTGCAGTCCACCTGCTCCCACTCAGCTCCAGCACAGGAGGGAGGACCCTGCAGTCCACCTGCTCCCACCCAACTCAAGCACAGGTAAGTGAGGACAGTGCAGTCCACCTGCTCCCACTCAGCTCCAGGACAGGAGTGAGGACAGTGCAGTGCACCTGCTCCCACTCAGCTCCAGCACAGGAGTGAGGTCAGTGCAGTGCACCTGCTCCCACTCAGCTCCAGCACAGGAGTGAGGACAGTGCAGTCCACCTGCTCCCACTCAGCTCCAGCACAGGAGTGAGGACAGTGCAGTCCACCTGCTCCCACTCAGCTCCAGCACAGGAGAGAGGACAGTGCAGTCCACCTGCTGTCCACTCAGTTCCAGCACAGGAGTGAGGAAACTGCAGTCCACCTGCTCCCACTCAGCTCCAGCACAGGAGGGAGGACAGTGCAGTCCACCTGCTCCCACTCAGCTCCAGCACAGGAAGTGAGGACACTGCAGTCCACCTGCTCCCACCCAACTCCAGCACAGGGAAGTGAGGACAGTGCAGTCCACCTGCTCCCTCTCAGCTCCAGCACAGGAAGTGAGGACACTGCAGTCCACCTGCTCCAACCCAACTTCAGCACAGGGAAGTGAGGACAGTGCAGTTCACCTGCTGTCACTCAGCTCCAGCACAGGAGTGAGGACAGTACAGTCCACCTGCTCCCACTCAGCTCCAGCACAGGAGGGAGGACAGTGCAGTCCACCTGCTCCCACTCAGCTCCAGCACAGGAAGCGAGGACAGTGCCGTCCACCTGAT
Organism: Ictidomys tridecemlineatus; assembly: GCF_052094955.1. Taxonomy (NCBI): domain Eukaryota; kingdom Metazoa; phylum Chordata; class Mammalia; order Rodentia; family Sciuridae; genus Ictidomys; species Ictidomys tridecemlineatus. The sequence goes on along the minus strand of NC_135486.1, from coordinate 139,246 downwards.
ACCACTCAGCTCCAGCACAGGAGGGAGGACAGTGCAGTCCACCTGCTCCCACTCAGCTCCAGCACAGGAGTAAAGACACTGCAGTCAACCTGCTCCCACTCAGCTCCAGCACAGGAAGTGAGGACAGTGCAGTGCACCTGATCCCACTCAGCTCCAGCACAGGAAGTGAGGACGGTACAGTCCACCTGCTCCCACTCAGCTCCAGCACAGGAGTGAGGACAGTGCAGTCCACCTGCTCCCACTCAGCTCCAGCACAGGAAGTGAGGACGGTACAGTCCACCTGCTCCCACTCAGCTCCAGCACAGGAAGTGAGGACATTGCAGTCCACCTGCTCCACTCAGCTCCAGCACAGGAGGGAGGACAGTGCAGTCCACCTGCTGTCACTCAGCTCCAGCACAGGAGGGAGGACAGTGCAGTCCACTTGCTCCCACTCAGCTCCAGCACAGGAGGGAAGACAGTGCAGTCCACCTGCTGTCACTCAACTCCAGCACAGGAAGTGAGGACAGTGCAGTCCGCCTGCTCCCTCTCAGCTCCAGCACAGGAAGTGAGGACAGTGCAGTCCACCTTCTCCCACTCAGCTCCAGCACAGGAGGGAGGACAGTGCAGTCCACCTGCTCCCACTCAGCTCCAGCACAGGGAAGTGAAGGACAGTGCAGTCCACCTGCTCCCACTCAGCTCCAGCACAGGAGTGAGGACGGTGCAGTCCACCTGCTCCCACTCAGCTCCAGCACAGGAGTGAGGACAGTGCAGTCCACCTGCTCCCACTCAGCTACAGCACAGGAAGTGAGGACAGTGCAGTCCACCTGCTCCCACTCAGCTCCAGCACAGGAGGGAGGACAGTGCAGTCCACCTGCTCCCACTCAGCTCCAGCACAGGAGTGAGGACAGTACAGTCCACCTGCTCCCACCCAACTCCAGCACAGGAAGTGAGGACAGTGCAGTCCGCCTGCTCCTTCTCAGCTCCAGCACAGGAAGTGAGGACATTGCAGTCCACCTGCTCCCTCTCAGCTCCAGCACAGGAAGTGAGGACACTTCAGTCCACCTGCTCCCACCCAACTCCCTAACACAGGGAAGTGAGTAGTGCAGTCCACCTTCTCCCTCTCAGCTCCAGCACAGGAAGTGAGGACACTGCAGTCCACCTGCTCCCACCCAACTCCAGCACAGGGAGTGAGGACAGTACAGTCCACCTGCTCTTACTCAGCTCCAGCACAGGAGTGAGGACAGTGCAGTTCACCTGCTCCCACTCAGCTCCAGCACAGGGAAGTGAGGACAGTGCAGTGCACCTGCTCCCACTCAGCTCCAGCACAGGAAGTGAGGACAGTGCAGTCCACCTGCTCCCACTCAGCTCCAGCACAGGAGTGAGGTCAGTGCAGTGCACCTGCTCCCACTCAGCTCCAGCACAGGAGTGAGGACACTGCAGTCACCTGCTCCCACTCAGCTCCAGCACAGGAGGGAGGACACTGCAGTCCACCTGCTCCCACCCAACTCCAGCACAGGGAAGTGAGGACAGTGCAGTCCACCTGCTCCCACTCAGCTCCAGGACAGGAGTGAGGTCAGTGCAGTGCACCTGCTCCCACTCAGCTCCAGCACAGGAGTGAGGACACTGCAGTCCACCTGCTCCCACTCAGCTCCAGCACAGGAGGGAGGACAGTGCAGTGCACCTGCTCCCCACTCAGCTCCAGCACAGGAGTGAGGACAGTGCAGTCCACCTGCTCCCACTCAACTCCAGCACAGGAGTGAGGTCAGTGCAGTCCACCTGCTCCCACTCAGCTCCAGCACAGGAAGTGAGGTCAGTGCAGTGCACCTGCTCCCACTCAGCTCCAGCACAGGAGAGAGGACAGTGCAGTCCACCTGCTCCCACTCAGCTCCAGCACAGAGGGAGGACAGTGCAGTCCACCTGCTGTCACTCAGCTCCAGCACAGGAGTGAGGACACTGCAGTCCACCTGCTCCCACTCAGCTCCAGCACAGGAAGTGAGGACGGTGCAGTCCACCTGCTCCCACTCAGCTCCAGCACAGGGAAGTGAGGACAGTGCAGTCCACCTGATACCACTCAGCTCCAGCACAGAGGGAGGACAGTGCAGTCCACCTGCTCCCACTCAGCTCCAGCACAGGAGTGAAGACACTACAGTCCACCCGCTCCGACTCAGCTCCAGCACAGGGAAGTGAGGACAGTGCAGTCCACCTGCTCCCACTCAGCTCCAGCACAGGAGGGAGGACAGTGCAGTCCACCTGCTGACACTCAACTCCAGCACAGGAGGGAGGACAGTGCAGTCCACCTGCTCCCACTCAGATCCAGCACAGGAGGGAGGACAGTGCAGTCCACCTGCTGTCACTCAGCTCCAGCACAGGAAGTGAGGACAGTGCAGTCCACCTGCTCCCACTCAGCTCCAGCACAGGAGTGAGGACAGTGCAGTCCACCTGCTCCCACTCAGCTTCAGGACAGGAGTGAGGTCAGTGCAGTGCACCTGCTCCCACTCAGCTCCAGCACAGGAGTGAAGACATTGCAGTCCACCGGCTCCCACTCAGCTCCTGCACAGGAGTGAGGACAGTACAGTCCACCTGCTCCCACCCAACTCCAGCACAGGAGTGAAGACAGTGCAGTCCACCTGCTCCCACTCAGCTCCAGCACAGGAGGGAGGACATTGCCGTGCACCTGCTCCCACTCAGCCCCAGCACAGGAGTGAGGACAGTACAGTCCACCTGCTCCACTCAGCTCCAGCACAGGAGGGAGGACAGTGCAGTCCACCTGCTCCCACTCAGCTCCAGCACAGGAGTGAGGACAGTACAGTCCACCTGCTCCCACCCAACTCCAGCACAGGGAAGTGAGGACATTGCAGTCCACCTGCTCCCTCTCAGCTCCAGCACAGGAAGTGAGGACACTGCAGTCCACCTGCTCCCACCCAACTCCAGCACAGGGAAGTGAGGACAGGGCAGTCCACCTGCTCCCTCTCAGCTCCAGCACAGAAGTGAGGACACTGCAGTCCACCTGCTCCCAACCAACTCCAGCACAGGGAGTGAGGACAGTACAGTCCACCTGCTCCCACTCAGCCTCCAGCACAGGAGTGAGGACAGTGCAGTCCACCTGCTCCCACTCAGCTCCAGCACAGGGAGTGAGGACAGTGCAGTCCACCTGCTCCCACTCAGCTCCAGCACAGGGAAGTGAGGACAGTGCAGTGCACCTGTCCCACTCAGCTCCAGCACAGGGAAGTGAGGACAGTGCAGTCCACCTGCACCCACTCAGCTCCAGCACAGGAGTGAAGACAGTACAGTCCACCTGCTCCCACTCAGCTCCAGCACTGGAGGGAGGACAGTGCAGTCCACCTGCTGTAACTCCGCTCCAGCACAGGAGTGAGGACAGTACAGTCCACCTGCTCCCACTCAGCTCCAGCACAGGAGGGAGGACACTGCAGTCCACCTGCTCCCACTCAGCTCCAGCACAGGAGGGAGGACACTGTAGTCCACCTGCTCCCACCCAACTCCAGCACAGGGAAGTGAGGACAGTGCAGTCCACCTGCTCCCACTCAGCTCCAGGACAGGAGTGAGGTCAGTGCAGTGCACCTGCTCCCACTCAGCTCCAGCACAGGAGGTAGGACAGTGCAGTGCACCTGCTCCCACTCAGCTCCAGCACAGGGAGTGAGGACAGTACAGTCCACCTGCTCCCACTCAGCTCCAGGACAGGAGGGAGGACAGTGCAGTCCACCTGCTCCCACTCAGCTCCAGGCACAGGAAGGAGGACAGTGCAGTCCACCTGCTCCCACTCAGCTCCAGCACAGGAGGGAGGACAGTACAGTCCACCTGCTCCCACCCAACTCCAGCACAGGAGTGAGGACAGTGCAGTCCACCTGCTCCCACTCAGCTCCAGCACAGGAGTGAAGACCATGCAGTCCACCTGCTCACACTCAGCACCAGCACAGGAAGTGAGGACACTGCAGTCCACCTGCTCCCACTCAGCTCCAGCACAGGAGGGAGGACAGTGCAGTGCACCTGCTCCCACTCAGCTCCAGCACAGGAGTGAGGACACTGCAGTGCACATGCTCCCACTCAGCTCCAGCACAGGAGTGAGGACACTGCAGTGCACCTGCTCCCACTCAGCTCCAGCACAGGTGGGAGGACAGTGCAGTGCACCTGCTCCCACTCAGCTCCAGCACAGGAGAGAGGACAGTGCAGTGCACCTGCTCCCACTCAGCTCCAGCACAGGGAGGGAGGACAGTGCAGTCCACCTGCTCCCACTCAGCTCCAGCCACAGGAGTGAGGATGGTGCAGTCCACCTGCTCCCACTCAGCTCCAGCACAGGAGGGAGGACAGTGCAGTCCACCTGCTGTCACTCAGTTCCAGCACAGGAGTGAGGACACTGCAGTCCACCTGCTCCCACTCAGCTCCAGCACAGGAGGGAGGACAGTGCAGTGCACCTGCTCCCACCCACTCCAGCACAGGGAAAGTGAGGACACTGCAGTCCACCTGCCTCCCTCTCAGCTCCAACA